>NW_028317819.1:5181500-5345500 GCF_062004578.1 Staurois parvus | reverse complement strand
TACCCTACCTCATCCAAAAAAAAAATGGGTTGTACACACACTTTAACCCGTTACTGTCTTTTACATAGTATTACATCAACAGCAACACCATCCTGCAAACAGACTCCAATCTGCTATTGTCCTTTCCATTTTCTTTCTCCAGGCTGTTAACTATGGAATAAAAATTTTGACATGTTCCACCTACACGGTAAAAACAGCGTCTTTTTTTTCTAAACGCAGAGGCCCTGGTGAATAAAATGGTGGTTGTTGAAATTTTTGCATTTGCAGGATATTTGTGCAGCCATTTCTCAAATGCAAATAAGCAGGAAAAAATACACTTAAAGTGTTACTAAACCAACAACAGTAAAATCAGTCTGCATATGCAGTAAAGCATGCTTGTTATACTCACTGTGGAACCTAAGGGGTTAATCCTCTGCATTGGGTAAAAACTCTGATCCTGACTTCACTGATCCTCTCTTTCTTCCAGAGTCCCCCTCTTATCTCCTGATAAGACATATGTGTGGAGTCACTCTGCACATGCTCAGTTTGATGTGTATTGCTGGAGAGTTTTTTGTGATCAGCACATGGTCAATCAGCACTGTCCACACAGAGGTCAGGGGTTCTGCATCCTCCTAGATAAGAAAAAAAACTCCTCCTACAAGCTTTAACATGTGCTCTGCTGAAGTCACAAGATTGCTCTAACTGCTGATAAGAAAAGGTATTTAGCAGTTTATATTTACTAAAATAATTGCATTTCCATGTTCTGTGTAATGTGGGAGACCAGATATAATGAATGCAGGGTCCTGGGTTTAGTAACACTTTAAATGCATGCGAACACAATATAATACCCAGTTTTTTGTACTGTAAATAGAAACCAGACATGTCAAGATTTAAAATTTTTGAGCTGGTCCAGACCCACTTCATCTATGAGAAATCTTTGTCTTACCTAAATGACAGAATTACCAAATTTGACAAAGCTTGGAAACCCTGGTCCGACTGGTTCAAAACTGTAACCTAAGATATTATTAAATTTAACCTTTATTTTGGATACTCTAATACAATTATTTAATGGAACTAGTAGGATTGTTAGGAATTATTTACTATTTTCTTTTTTTCTCTTTGCTAACTTTATTGCAGCACCTATACTATGATATTGTGTAGCTTTTCACTTTCCTGGAAAAAAAAAAAGATTTAAAATTTTGCTCAAATGCCAATACGTTGCGCTGTGTACTAAATCAAATGAAACAATCAAAAATGTTGATGTGTCATATTAAATTGACTACACAATAAGATAACACGAGACTTAAAAAAAAAACATATAAATAAAAGTCCATAATTAAATAAATTCCCATGAAGAAAGGGTCTATCAACAAAATCCTGTGAAACGTGTATCGACCACCAACATAAGCGGCCTCTTACCGGATCCCTAGACCCCAAATTATAGGTGGTCTATAAGGCATGAAGCTGTATTGATCACCAACAAAATAAAGGAAGATATTGTTTAGCTTAATGCCTTTTTGGGATTAAAACCTACGCTTGAGCAGTGGGCACCTAGTGTTTGGCTTTGGACGTTTGTATCTCCATATCTGGCAAGGTTTGTGTGCGGCAGCAGTTTTCGTATCTAGTGTTCAACATGTCTGCTTCGGAAATGATCATCCCATCGTTTTATACCATCCTGCACCTTGATTTTCCACTACACACTTCAATCAAACTCAGTTACAGATAAGCTGTTGGTGGATTATAAAATATTCAGCCAGATAATAAAAAATTAATAGCGTCTATAAAATAATCATGATATGCAGTGTAAACACACTCCAGGTAGACTCTGTGTTATGTGTTCTGGTTGCTGTGCATTGCTCACCTCGAAAAGACCACAAGGTGGATCTACTGCCTAGTTCTTCCATGTCACAACACAAGTCTGCCTAGCAACAGTATCCACCAATAAAGACATCCAGCCAGCTGGACCGCCGATTCCACCACAAAGAACACTTTATGTTACTTATCTTGACAGCCAATTAATGGTCGACAATAATAGATATTAAAAGAAGTTGTGCGTTATGTTCTTGCGTTATCATAATTCAACTACATCCACTGAATGTTAAATAGCCGCACTGCCTAGGCTGGAAGAGGCATATGGCATGCTGCAGCTATGCGGGCTACTCTCCATGCATTTCAACAATAATATTTACTCTGCAGTGACAACTGTGATTTGAACGTCGGGCAGGCAAGCAATCCATCCAGCTGCTGCTCGATTCGTGCGGACGTTGTACGCCGTAACCTGCAGGCTTATTTAATATAGAGCGCTAAAGCTTCCATGCAGTAACCCATAGCAACCAATCAGCATTCACTGTGCTGAACTCATACCTGTATAAGATATATTCTGATTGGTTGTTACGGGTTACTGCACCAAAGAAGCAGCAATTATGTCACACACACATGGCACACCAGGAATCTCACAGAATTGTGCCGGCATTGCCGTGCGATTTCTATGTGACTCGAGTTCATTTGAACGCGCTGAAACTGCACTGCACCACACCAAGACTAGTGCATGCACCACTTTAGCCCTTTTGCTGCCAGAGCCGGTTTTGCATGTTTAAAAAAATGTTTCAGGCCTGAACATTACACAAACCCACCAAACATTATATATTTTCTGACAGTAGACAACCTAGAAAATAAAATAGTGGTAGTTCCAATTTTTTATGTCACTGGATATCACCGCAAACATTTCAGTAAAAAACACGCTTTTAGGGCAAACAATCGCAATAAATGACCCAAGTTTTTGGTAAAATATATAAGATGAGGTTTGCGCCGAGTAAATAGATACCCAACATGCCAAAGCTTAAATTTGTGTGCTCTATGAATGGCGACAAGCTTCAGTACCCTGTATTTTCTATAGACGATGCTTCAAAAGCTCCTATAGGTCATTAGTTTAGCGTTACGGAGGAGATTGTGTGCTAGAATTATTGCTCTCACTCCGGTGTGTGCAGTGATATGTAACATATGTATTGCAATTGATGTGCGTTTACGTTCGTACATGTGTATATGTGGGGGTGGGGGGGCCTCAAAAAAAAATTTTCGGGGGCATGTTTTGTGCTTGGGTGTAACTTTATTTTTTGCAACAATAAAAACTTTTACTTAACTTTTTTTTTTCATCACAAAGGAGACTCAAAGTCCCCTATGTGATGATTTGTAGGTGACAGGTTCTCTTTACTGAGACATGCATGTCTCCTCTGGTCTCCGTTAGATGTATTGCAATGCAGATCGCATTGTAATACAAGTATTCTAGCTGGGGACAACTGTGACCCGGAAGTAACATCCTACACGTCACCGTCACAGAAAGAAGGGGAGGAGAGAGGACATTTGTCCACTCTACCCTCTCTTCTCCACCCAATATGATGGTCCCTGGGCTCACAGATGGGCAAGCAGGGTCCGGATACATGGCAGGATTGCACGCACAGAGGGGCACATATATCGGGGGCTGTGGGAGCGATTGGGCAGCAGCACAGCCAATCAACTGTTTCCACCTGACAGGCAGGAGTCTGGCCATCAGTATTATATACAGTCAGGTCCATAAATATTGGGACATCGGCACAATTCTAACATTTTTGGCTCTATACACCACCACAATGGATTTGAAATGAAACAAACAAGATGTGCTTTAACTGCAGACTGTCAGCTTTAATTTGAGGGTGAGATCTTTGGATCTCATCTTGAGAGTTGACAGCAACAGATTCCAAATGAAAATAGCACACTTGAAATAAACCCTGGACCTTTTATCTGCTCATTGTAATTGGGATAATGAGGGAATAACACACACCTGGCCATGGAACAGCTGAGAAGCCAATTGTCCCATTACTTTTGGTCCCTTAACAAGTGGGAGGCACATATGCAAACTGTTGTAATTCCTACACCGTTCACCTGATTTGGATGTAAATACCCTCAAATTAAAGCTGACAGTCTGCAGTTAAAGCACATCTTGTTTGTTTCATTTCAAATCCATTGTGGTGGTGTATAGAGCCAAAAATGTTAGAATTGTGTCCATGTCCCAATATTTATGGACCTGACTGTACAATCCTGATGGCTGCAGCCACAGGATTGTGTATAAAACCCTCTGCTATCAGGTTTATATGACGTATGGACCTGGGGGCGAAAGGGCTAAAAAACACACTGCAACCAGATTGAATGGTACTACTGTACCATGTGATCTAATGTAGGCAAACACACTGCGTTTGCGACCTGCATTTGGATGTCATTAGCAATGCACTGACACCCACTGCAAATCGCATGTGCAAAGTGTTTTGAATGTGGCGTGGGAAACATGCACAGAACGAAGGTTTCCCACACCACAATCTGGTGTGAATGGCCCCTAAATGTGGAATAAAGGCAAAAATATTTACCTATTTGTTCTAACAGAGAGGGACTTTGTCATTATGTCATCTTCTCTTTCACTTCGACTGTCTTGATTGGTTAATGTGGGATGATGTAACTAGCACATGTGTAGGATTGCAATCATCCCAGTAAATAGGCAGTGTGCCGGAATGTGAACGGAGCTGCTCCTGTGCAGCTCAGTGTACATCACAGGTGCCAAACACAAGGCCCACGGGCCAAATCTGGCCCTCCAGGCCATTGCATGTGGCCCTTGCACCTCTCATGCAGGTACCCCCTTGTCTTCGCCCCCACCTTGTCTCAGCAGTTGGCAGCAGAGAGAATAGAACTCCTCTGCCAAATCCTCCACCCCTCAGTGCAGCTGCAGCACCCCCTCATCTCTACCTACCCTGGTCTCAATATTCAGCAGACTCTAATAACCGACCCCACTCTTCCTCTGGTCCAACTCCAGACCCTGTGCTTTCTGCTTCCCAGCTCTGCCCCCAAAGGGGGTGCACAGTGATGTTAGGGAGGGTGTGGGATTCTTGACATCTGATGTCACGGAGGGTGGAGTGCTCATCTAGTCTTACAGATACAACCAGCCCTTTGAGGGCAGCCATAATGCTGATATAGCCAGCGATGAAATGGAGTTTGACACCTCTGGTGTACATTCTACAAGAGACTGCAAACAGGCAGGTAGCTGTATTTTATTGCAGAAGAGGCATTGCAACCTGCCTATTCACAAACTGTTCTTTCCCAACTTTCCACTTTAAAGATACCTATTTCATCATTTTTGTATGATAAACATATATGTAGTTTTTTTTTTTCAAAATTGTTGGTCTTTTTTTGTTTATAGCGCAAAAAAATTAAAAACCGCACAGACAGTTTTCTACCTGTGGGAAAAAAAGGACTTAAATTTAATTCGGGTGCAGCGTTGCATGACCGTGAAATTGTCAGTTAAAGTAACGCAGCGCCGTGTCGCAAAAAATGTCTTGGTCAGGAAGGGGGGTAAATCCTCTGGAGGGTAAGTGGATAAACAGAAATAATCTATGCTACAACATTTCTATGTCAAACAAAAAAAAGCCTTTGTTGTTCGAGAATTTTTGTACAATTAGTACCATCCTTAAGTTTGACTTGCTTTGAAACGTCAGGGAAAACTGGACGATCGTTTGCCTGATTTTCTTATAGTGTGTAACCAGCTTTACTGTTCACCTCCGCCATCACAGGAGTAAGCTCACAATTGTTGAGCCCAGAGCTGCTGCATCAGGGGAGAGAAATCACATGTAGGGGTCTGAATCAGAGCTCACTTCTGTGATGCTGGGGGTTAACAGAAAGAGCAGTCATGCTTCAGGGGGTACATTAATGGCCTACACCTATAGAAAGGACATTATTCAAATTTGGTCAAAGCTGCGCTGTTTGTTTTTATCTGCAGGCACCCCTTACTTGGTAAAGGTGAACTATGCCTTTAATATATTATATCATACTTAATGTATGGATCAGACAAACGTTAGCTCTTTAGTCAGACAGCATCTACAGACAGTGGTGTCCCAAGGCAGGTGCGGTCCGCAATGGGTGACACCGACCACACGGGGTGACACCGGACCCACTCCACAAAAAGGTAAGTTGTAAAGCAAGCTGACGATCCCTGAAGGATAGATCCGATCCATCCTGTGGGGATCGTCGGCTTTCTTTACAACTTACCTTTTCTTGGAGTGGGTCCGGTGTCACCCCGTCTAGGTTGCATGAGGACCATCCTGCGGGGTGACACCGGTGTATCGGCAAGATGTGTATCCCATGTAGATATGTCTTTAAAGAACGCATTACGCAAACATGGCTAAACAGATGTTTTTTAACCTACATTTTCCAGCAGTCAGTTTCCATCGTTCCGAAGTGTCCCCTGTACATGGGGCCTTTGTAGGATTCCTTTCACTACCTGCCCATTTAAAAAAATGTCAGAATTTCAATGGAAATCATTTCAGGGCTTTGGCCAGAGTATACCATAACCCTCTATTTCTAATTTCTGGGCCGTTCCTTGTTGGATTTATTAGTGTGTTTCAGATTATTACAGTTTTGAAGATTAATTTCCAGTTCAACTTTACCTTTCAAACATATGACCTCACATTCTCATCAAGTACACTTTGATGTGATGCAGAAATGAGAGTTGACTTGATAACTGTGAACTAACCAGGCCCTAAAGCAGCAAAGCAACCCCAAACCATAACATTTTCATCACTATGCTTCACAGTTCTCCTAAAATACTATCTTCAGTTTGCTGCAAAAATGTCTACTGTTAGTGACCAAACAACTCTATCCTTGATTAATCAATCTTCAATATATGCTCCAGAAGGCCTGTTTTTTTCCTAGTGGGTGGAGCTTCTGGATCCCTCCCACAGCTCTGATCTCTGCACAGGCTATGTGCAGCAAATTAGTGATGCCACTGCTACTTTTACAAGGTGAAAACATGGTTTGCTAAGTCATTTGGTGCACACAAAATGGATTTATATCCTTTCAGGCTACTGAGGAATATATTTAAAGAAAAGTTTTTTTGTGCCTCGAATTGAACTCTAAACTGCTCTTTTTACAGGCTATGTGCATTGTAGTGATGATGTCACTGCTACTTTTACAGGGTAATAACTGAGTTTGCCTTAAGGGCATTTGGTAAACACAAAGTCTATAAATATCCATTGTTGCTATTGAGGAATATATTTAAATGAAAGTTTTTTTAAGCCCACATAAATATGCCTACAGCTTTCAGAAACAATTTAGAAACAGACACACTAATGATATCATGTGGATACACAGATCTATACATAAAGTCAGAATACAGAGTTTCTTGAGGACCGAATCTAAGAAAACTGTACCAAAGTACTATAGAATAGTAATACGGTACAGCAACACTTAAGGCTCCATGCACGCTGGGTATTTTAATAACGCTGGTAAAGTTAGCTGTGTAAAGTCACACTAAAAACTTGAGTTTTTCAGGGTTTTTTTAGCATTTTTGTATTAGCGTTTTGCTGCGTTTTTTCACGTTTGCTGTTTTTAGTTTTTTTTTTTCAGCATTAGTACGTTTTTACAGCTAAAATACTCCTGTAGCGACCCACTAGGTCAGAGTTTTTTTTCCAGCTAAAAAAATGACCCTGCCAAAAAAAATATTGATCACAGGCTATATGTGCATGGACACATAGGATAACATGCTGGGGGTTTACTAGCTGTGGAAAAAAACATCAAAAGCCAAAAACAGCCGCTGTAAAATGTCTAGTGTGCATGAGGACTAATAAACAGCATCCATGAATAATAACCGTGTAATACCCAGTATCTATTGAGCAGCGTAAAAAAAAAAATCACTTCAGCAATTTTGGTACAAACGTAATGCAGGGCATTTTTATTATTAGTACTAGCTATGCAAATTTTCCCAAAAGTATTCCCAAACCCATTTTGCCATAGTAAGCTGTTTATAAAGCAACATTGCATAGTTTTTATTAATGTATGGCAATCAGAGCAATAGCATGTTTCTTGCAGAAATAGTCCTGCTTTTCCTTTTGCCCCGACTTTCTATACGACCTTCATCTTGCTGTGTGGGAAGGTAAAAGTATATGCACTGTGTTATAAATAGTTCTATTCTTTCCTGCCTATGAGTGAAAGCTTTCAAGTTCCAGTTACAGTCTATTTATGGCACCAAAAGCATTGAATATTAGTTACTCTGGGACTGAAATAATGAACACAGGATAAGATCTACACATTGATTTATGGAAGATTAGTCGCAACATGGCACGTCATTGTGGTGAGGAACAATGATCTACAACACAATTTAGAAGTGGAAAAAAAAAATCGACTTTGTTTGCAAATCACTTACAAATACAAAACAAAATTGTTTAATTTCATATGTAATAAACTGCCTCCAGACCACATACTGTAAATAGTTAAAGTAGATGAAATTCCAAAGTCCAGCTATCCTTGAAAATGTTCCCTCCCCTCTCTTCCTTTCTATCCAACCTAACATGTATAAAAAGAGATGAATTTCTCACTCACCAGAAGGTGTTGACCCCCGCTTGGGTGGTCAAATAACGCTAGGTAATCAAATGGTGTGTGGGTTCCCAACTACAAGCTCTCATACGATGAGTCTCCAAGCTCCCCTTCTAATAATGGCTCTAAAGAAAGTGTGTCCATGGTCCGATAAAGTCCTTGGTTAAAGGTAAGTGTCCTTTATAAAGCAAACAATTTCAGCCAAGCTCCTAGTTGCCTCCTCACACGGAGACACACACCCGTGGCGGACCATGGACACACTTTCTGGAGAGCCATTATTAGAAGGGGAGTTTGGAGATTCATCGTATGAGAGCCTGCAGTTGGGAACCCACACACCATTTGATTACCTAGCGTTATGACCACCCAACACCTTCTGGTGAGTGAGAAATTCATCTATGACTCACGAGTAGTGGAGAAGAATTTATTGGATTTATGTGGCACCCCCCTATGGGACTCTCATTCATAAGTTTATTTTTTACTTTATTATACGCTGTATTAGTTAATTATTCACATGGTGTTGGGAGAGCACTTCTTATGTATATGTACTTTCATGTTAGTATACCTATTTTATTGAGCAAGCGCCTATTTATGGTTTGTTATACAGAGTGTTCATTCACTTAATAGGGGCAGCTGCCACTACTGCCTGATTATGGTAGAATGTATAATTCTGTGTTAATTTTGTTTATTTATACATTCACATTTGGTTTCACAGGCGCCACGATATTGCTTTTTTTTTAATAAAAAAAAAAATGTGTGTACTTACATATTTTCTATCCGCTCTTGTCAGGTCCTGTGATCCTGCAGGTCCAGCTCAGAGAGCGCTCAATGAAAGCGGTGAATTTCAGGAGCAGTGAAATTACTCATAGGCTTCCATAGCCCAGCTGTTGTCAGCACTGCTCAATGATACAGGGAAGCAGGAGTTGCAGGATCATGTGACCAGACCAAAAAATAAATAGGTAAGTACACCTTTTTTTATACGGGTTAGGCAGGAAAGGTAGGAGGATTGAGGAGGGAACATTTTTTAAGAATGATTAGATTTAGATGATTAGATCAGCGCTGAGCAAACCCTTTGGCGCTATATAAACACTGTATAATAATAATAATAATAATAATTTAGGCTTTTCTTCCACTTTCAGTCAAATTGTGTTGGCTAGAGTTTTCATTAAAGTGAGAGAGTCAAAGTGGGGGGAGTCAAGGGCAAGGGTGACGGCTTCTCTGGTAGTGAAGGGGTGTTATGCTCGGCACCTTCACTAGCAACCAATTCCCCAGATACCGGGACCAACCTCACAGCACAGAGTACCTAGGGATCTAGCCTGGAGTCCCAGCAAGGAGAACAAGCATAGGGCTATAGAGACGTGTGTATCCTGCATCCATTAGTAACATACAGATCAGTGTCATTGCAAGGGAGGTGACAGGACTACTGGGTTGGTGGAGAGCGGTACCAGCTACGTGGTACCAGCTCAGAAATGAGGCACACCTAGTGAAAGGCGATCTTTAACAGAAGTTGTGTCCGCAGTGCATTAGTGTCATCAGTGTGAGAAGTATGACAACAAATTACAAAGTGTTCACTGAGAAAGTTGCCTGCTTGCTTCTAAGTCTGGAATACCGCCCTAAATTATATCTAAAGGCAAAACTTTTTTTTTTTAATTTTGGATAGAGTGGACAGGGATTAGAAAACCTGTAAGGTTTTCATTGCTGTCTGTGTCCCTGTTAGAGAGATTCATCCTCTCTGTTTGTCCTGTTTATCATTATCATCAAAAAGTGAAAGTAAAAGAAACCCCAAATTTGGGGTTATCTCCAGAAAAGAAATAGAGGGCACATTTTCCAATGGAGACGATAGTTCTGGTGATCTGGGGGTCCCCAAGGAATTCCCTTAACTTGTAGGGATTTCCCTCACTTCCCATTTTGGTTGTGGGTAGTGAAGGGAAATCTCCCCAATGGGACACAGATGGCGAAAAATAAACTGGCAGGGGTTCTAACCCTCCCTTACTCTATCCAAAATGGAAAAAAAAAGTTTTGCATATAGTTCTACTTTAATGTTGATTTCACATAACTGTCTATAGTTTATGAATCAGCAAGTTCCACAGTGTCCCCGCTGGGGTGCCTTAAGCCCCGCCAACATACTGCCAAGGTAACAAAGGAGTGGCTCAAGAAGAAGCACATTAAGGGCATGGAGTGGCCTAGCCAGTCTCTAGACGTTAATCCATTAGAAAATTTATGGAGGGAGCTAAAACTTTGAGTTGCCAAGCAACAGCCAAGAAACCTTAAGGATTTAGAGAAGATCTGTAAAGAAGAGTGGACCAAAATCCCTCCTGAGATGTGTGCAAACCTGGGAACCAACTACAAGAAACGTCTTACCTCTGTGCTTGGCAACAAGGGTTTCTCCACCAAGTACTAAGTGATGTTTTGCTTGGGGATCAAATACTTATTTTACTCTCTGAACTGCAACTCAATTTATAACTTTTGTATCATGTGTTTTTTGGTTGATATTCTGTCTCTATTATTTAAAATACACCTATGATAAAAATGATAGACTTTATTTCTTTGTAAGTGGGCAAACTTGCAAAATCTACAGGGGATGAAATCATTGTTTTCCCCACTGTAACCCACATGCTTCACAAAGTTGGGCTTTATGTAATAAAGAGTACAAGAAGCCAATGCTGAAACTACCTGTATCATATCCTATCTTAGGCATGTTAGCGACACAGCAAACATAGAAAAAGGTTCACATAAAAAATTTCTGGCTCTAGTGCACGTGTGGTAGAAATTCATCCTGAGAACACCATTTCCACAGCAAACCATGGTAGTGATGGGGAAGCTTTTCATCAGAAGGGAGTTGAAGACTAGTCAGCGTTGAGCACAGAATGGAGAAAACCCTTTTTCAATGTGCTGGAAACCTGAGAATGGGAAAGAAGTTCGCCAACAACTGTGAACATACATCTAAAGCTACAATGGAATGGGTTAAAACCACGAACCTGATATCTTAGGTGGCCTATAAACACAATGATTTTTTCTATTTAGCTTGTAGGGAAATGGTTGAATCTCCTGCAACTTTTGCATACTACAGCCAGATGCTGTTTGGCCAACAATATTCCACCTGACACCTTTGATTTTTCAATTGAAGGATGTTAGGCGGGAGGGAGTCAGCTGGACCACCCGGGAAGTGAATTTGATCAGTGGATGGTATGGGACACTTTGATAAGTGTGTGGCCAGCTTTCAGATGTCTTACACTTGATAATTAATTGCAAGTTTGCAAAATTTCTGTTCCACAATGAGTCCCCAAGCAACCTGGCAGAGCTAGAGCAGTTTAAAAAAAAAAAAAAGAAAGAAAAGGCAAAAGATACGTACTCCTTGCACACATCTGTATATGGTTATCCCCAAAGACTTGGAACCATAATGGCTGCCAAAGGTGGTGTTCTAACAAATATTGATTTGGGTTAAATACAATGCAACCAACAAATATCTATGTTTTTGTTATTCAGTGTTTGTTACACAATATTTTGCACCTTCAAAGTGTTAAGACTGTTGTGTAAAAATCCCAGAATAATCCAATCAATTGTAGGTTGTAACATTGTATATTGTAAATATAATATGATAGATAAGAATAATGATACAGATAAGAATAGATAGAATAGGTTGAAGTGGCTCTTAGGCCCCATGTACACGGGACACTTCTGAGCGATGGAAACTGACTGCTGGAAAACGTAGGTTAAAAAACGTCTGTTTAGCCGAGATTGCATACCGCGTTTATGAGCGTTTGCGTTTAGAAGCGTTTTTTTAAAGATAACCTCAGGAGACCTTCCAAAATGCCCAGAATGCACTGAAAAACAGTAAAAAATTAACTATATCAGACATTTTGAAATAGAGAGAGCAGAAGCAGAGAGAGCAGTATTTGTTGAGATTAGCTGTCTTTTTTTTTTTTTGTGGTGTTTGGATGTGTTCCAGCTCATTTCTGTGCAGAAATTATTGCAGCAGTGTCTGACATATTTTCTTTCATGTAAAACCTCAAGGTATGGTGTGCCAGGTACATTTGAGTACCGGGAAAATGCTTTGCATGCATTTTTCATGATGAAAAAAGGCTCTGGACAGCATGGAAGAGTTAAAAAAAATTTTTCAAACGCAAACGCTTATAAACGCGGTTAGCCATGTTTACACGCGTTTGGCATTTGAAACGCTGATAAAATCTACTCCTGAACGTAAGTTTTCTGCATTCACAAATATGACTGTAAACTCAACTGCCTGTAAACAACTGTAAACGACTATGTGTACTTGAAAACATAGGAAAACATTAGGGAGAGTTCAGGGGCTGCTGAAAAAAACTCTGAACAGCTCCTAAACGTGAGTTTATCAGCTGCAGTGTACATGACCCCTAAAGGCTGAAGGTTTTTTAGTTTCATGCATTCTATGCATGAAAGTAAAAAAAACCTTCTGTGTGCTGCTCCCCTCAGAGCCCCCCAATACTTACCTAAGCCCATCTCGATCCAGTAATGTGCACAGGCTCTCAGTATATTATGCCGGGCAATTTAGTTATCATAAACATATAGTATTTTATCATAAGTACATATATTACTTGGTATAGGTATTCAGACTTGTTTATTATGATGGAATTTCACTTTCTCAACCAACATTGACTATTTTTAATCCTTATGCTGCCAACATTAGTAAATAGATAGGAAAGTATATCATATTTTCTTGTTTTACACTTTTTTTTTTACATGTCTTCAATTACATCCTGGTTTCCAGGCCTAGGCAAATGATGTCATACATCCCAGGAGTCCTGAAGGAGAGGAGGAGGGGTTTTCTCAGTCAAGCACACCCTCCTGCCTGCATGCCTGAGCAAAGGGCAGATGGATCCCATGAAGCAAATGCTACATTAATCATCTGCCCTTACTCAAGATGGCAAATGATTTCTCAGCAAAATAAAGCATGGAGACATGGATGGATGGATGTGGGAATTTGGTGTGAATACTAAAAATGAATTAATACCATTTCTGGTTTGTGATGCTCAGATGCAGTGCCGTTCCACTTTAAGGTAGATACGATGTTTTTAAGGAATACGTGCACAGTACGACTGGTCAAAGCAACCAATACACATTAAAGTGGAAGTAAAGTCGATTTTTTTTGTTTTACGTACAAGTAAGCCTTTAGGGCCAGTTCACACCACAAAAACGCATTCCGGATACATTTTTGCTCACACCACACTCAGTTCCAGTGCAGTTTTGATGCAGTTTGCTATGTTTGAGTACAGTTCTGTGCAGAAAAAATGCAGCATGTTCTACTTTTTTTTTTCTGCACTGGAAACTTACTGGAACTAACTGCACTAGTGTGAACTAGGGCCATTGGAATACATGGAAAATGCTGTGCACGCATTTTTGATGAAAAAAAAAAATGCACCGGACTGCATCTAATGTGAACTAGCTTTAATAAGTACCTGTAGGTACTGTAAAAAACTCCTAAATGTGCACCGCTTAGGAGACATTTACATTTGTAGCGCCAGTAAGTGCACCAGCATATGCACACTGCGCTCTCAATGGACGGTGTGTCGTCCGTTGCGAGAGCCGTGCTACGGCTGAGATTCCCGCGTACATAATCGCGACTCATCCAAACAGTCGCAGCCTGCAAACCTGGAAAGAAGACAGGGTGAAGATGGAAGCCTCGGGGAGCTGTGACAACACTCCACTAGCAAGCTTCATTTTCATGGTCTTAATTTGCAGGGAGAAGAATATTTTAGATCTATTTTTTGCGGGTTACTACAGTTTTAATCACTCTTATCCCACTTCAGTAAATAAAGATGAATGGTTAATTTGGAATACAACACTTTGACCACCTTCAGTGCCTTGGTAAATGAATAAAATATGATTTAGCAAAGTACTGTTCCCTCCTCTGTTGGCTCTGATGTGGAAAGTTAAAAAATTAATTTAGATTTAGCTGTTAACATTGATGTTTATTGCCTGACACATTTCCTGTTTCCCTTGGAAAAGTAATTATTAGAAGGAACCGTTTCCTTAGCTTACCATTATAAATGCAGGAGCTCCATATGGCTGACCTGTTCTACCTACACAAAAGTCGATTGCTCTCTACACTTATCACAGTTTACAGATTATTTCCGGATACCTATGTGTTAGTTATGTTACGGCAAGCCCTCAATTGAAATGTTCTATTATACCCCGGTCACATCAGGTGCAACTTGGCATGCGATTTGCATGCCATACGACTTGCAAATCTTATGCCAAGTCGTACCCTATTGTCAGCAATTAGCGTGGTCAAATCAGTGCGGTTCTGACTTGTTCGGATCCGCACCAATTTCTAAATTAGTACATGTACTACTATTGGTGCGATTTGCGTAGACATCTGTTTCAGATGTCTTGCAAATCGCACCTGAAATTGGCATCTCACTCCACTTTGAAATCGTGCGACTGCACTGTAAGTCGCACGATTTCAAAGTCGGGCTAGATGTGACCAGGGTGTTAGAGTTTACATGATTGGCTGTGGTATTAATTACAGGCTGCACCTAGGAAGGGGTGAAGATTGATTAAAGCAGCATTTCTTAAAGGCACAGTTCTTTTTTTACCAAAAAACTGCCTATTTAATGTTATTTTTCTTATGTATTACAAGTACTTACCGTATATAGCACTGTTAATTTATGCAGTGCTTTACATATATATTTTACATTCACATCAGTCCCTAAGCCTCAAGGGGCGTACAATCTAAGGTGCCTATGCAGGTAAAGGATGTCTGTACAATGATGTCTTCTCTTAAAATTTTTCAGTCAGGCTTCAGGAGGTTCATAAATGGCCTACACCTATAGAAAGGGCATTACTCAACTTTGACCAAAGCTGCAGGGCTTGTTTTCATCTACAGACACCCCTAACCTACATAGGCAGTTGTTTTTCAAAGGTGAATTTTGCCTTTAAAGTATGGCTCAGGGCCCATATTGGGTGGCATACCTGTTTGCAGTGGGTAACCACCCACCAAAAGCCTGCTTGCTATGCTGCCCACCCTTAATGTTTACATATGGGAGTGATGGGCAAAGCGACTGTATACAGCCAAAGTGGGTGCAGAGGTGAGCAGTATGGGTACAGTGGTGTAAAGTGGGTGCAGAGGTGAGCAGTATGGGTACAGTGGTGTAAAGTGGGTGCAGAGGTGAGCAGCAGGGGTGCAGTGGTGTAAGGTGGGTGTAGAGATGTGCAGTAGGGGTGCAGTGGTGTAAGGTGGGTGTAGAGATGTGCAGTAGGGGTGCAGTGGTGTAAAGTTTGTGTAGAGGTAAACACTGGTACAGTGAGATTAAGTGAAGGAAAAAGGGTACAGAGGTAAGCAGTTGTGGAAAAGGGGTGCAGAGATAAACATGGACTCAGACTACAGAAGTGATCAGATGGCGAGGGGTACAGAGGTCAGCAGTGAACCAGGGGTACAAGGGTTGCAGATGTATAGTATGTGGTGAACAAGAGATGCAGAGGTGAGTGGTGGATGAGAGGAACAGAGGATAAGGCTCCATTCTCACTTGTGTGATTTATCATGTAACTTTAGACATCGAAGTCACATGACAAGTCCATTCTTTTCTATGGCAACTTTTCAAAATCAGTGTGACTTAAAGTTGCAGCAATTTTGCAAAGGTGCCTGCACTACTTTGGTGCAACTTTTGACGTGACTTTGGTCCAGAGAATGAAAAGTCAAACCAAAGTTGCACCAAAGGATTTTTGTTTTCAATGTTTGAATGTATCCGTGAGACGTTCCCTATTGGCATAGTAACTAAAGCATATTTTGTGGGAACAAGTGCTATGGCATATGTGATTTCACAAAAGAAAACAGCACCTCCTGCGTGTGGTGGACTGCTAGCAATTCTTCAAAGTGGAGCTCCACTCAAGTTCTGCTTTAAATACTGGTTCCCCTACTCCCGTGAGCGTGAGAAACTGGCACCTTTGGAGAGCGCATATCCAATTTTGACAGGTACCCACTTCCACTGCAATCGCCTAGGTGACTGGAAGCAGAAGTTGTCCCCCTCCCTCCCCGTAGTCTTCTGAGACACGTGACAGGTCCCAGAAGACAACAGGACCATTCACAAAGCGCAGCACTACTCGCACATGCACAGTCGGCACCCAGCTGTGAAGCCGCTAGCTTTTACAGCTGGGTGCCAACACTGAAAATGTGGGCACCAGGGAGTGAGGATGGCCAGTGAAACCAGCTACGGTGAGGACACTGATGGATCCTGGGACAAGTGAGTGTCTGTTTTTTAAATGTCATCAGCTACAGTTTTTGAAAAAAATTTTTTAGCTTTGACTGGAGGTCCACTTTAAGATCTTTCACATTCCTGCTGGACACGCTTCTGAATCTATTAGGCTTTGAATAATAATTTTTATCTTATTAAACATATGCCAATTCTATACTTGAATGGAAAGACACATATACTTTTATTTATTCAGCTATTGTTACTTGTCTTTGAATGGTTTACATTTTGGTAATTAACAATTTAATATTTTTATCTCAGATTAAAAAGCCCCGGATTAAAGGACAACTGTACCAAAGGAACAGTGGTCATTTAAAATGAACCTGGGGAAGGGGTAACGTTTAGCAAAATTGTAGGCAGCCACCTCCACTACCAGTATGGCTGATAAAGAAACAAGTACTGTATTCATAAAACATCTAAATATCAAAGAGCTTGGGTTTTTCTCTTTAGTAAAGAACAGGCAACTACACACTGATGATGTCACCACATCAAAAACATTTTATTTCACAAACAAGCACAGTGGTAGTCCCCATATGAAGACTGCCCCAGCTAACATGTTTCACCCAACAGGGCTTAGTTGAAGAGATAGTTTGGATAATATACACTACTTTGGGACCAAAAGTTCCTGAAGAAAAAAGGCGGAATTTATCAGCATAATGTAAGGCAACTTCATAAAATCACACATTTTTAATCCACATAGTAAACATATGAAATTGTATAACAACAATGCAACACATCTACATGTTCTGTGTGAGATAGCAGGACACCCAACCCTGAAATGGAGTCTGGAATAGGTATACAAAAGAATCATATAAATGTAATTTGATAGTTGTAACAAAATTAGGTTCTCTGGGTATTGCCACCAACATCTCCATACTCAAATTGTCTATGAGGTTTGCAAACTTTTACTCACTTCTTTGGGACTGAGGAAGCGAGTAAAAGTTTGCGAAATGCATAGACAATTTGAGTTGCAACACCTACCCAACCAGTCCCGAGGAAGTAATAGTTTATGAAATGCGTAGACAATACAGAGACAAAATGGAGATGTTGGTGGCATTACCCAGAGAACCCAATTTTGTAACAACTATCAAATAACATTTATACAGGGTTTGATATAGGATTCATTTGTATGCCTATGCCAGATTCCATCTCAGGGTTGGGTGTCCTGTTATCTCAGACAGAACATGTAGATGTGCTGTATTGTTTTTATAAAATTTCATATGTTTTACTATGTGGAAATAAAAATGTATGATTTTATGAAATTGCCTAGTGTTATGCCAATAAGATCCGCCTTTTTTCTTCAGAAACCTTTGGTCCCAAAGTAGTATATATAATTTTTTTGGATGTGGCATGGTGAGGGTCTTTTTGATAGTTTGGATAATGCTATTAAACCTAGAAAGGTAAATAATTATAATTATATTTGAATGTTGTATTCACATACAAATTGATTCTAATGGAATTTTTGTATATTGACTCCAATGGTGTTCTTGCTCAATTGGTGGCAAATAACTATAACATTTGCTTATAAATTGACTCAGGACACACTTGCCACCTCCACAATGCCACAATATTCATCCTGGTGTTTAAATGTGTATATCTACCTGCACTTCCAGCTAACTCTTATTATTATTATTATACAGTATTTATATAGCGCCAAAAAGTTTGCTCAGCACTGTACATTATAGTGGGAGATAGTACATGAGACAATACAGTAACAATACAATACAATACATGAGGGGTTCGAGGGCCCTGCTCCTTGGAGATTACAATCTTATTATTATTTGGTATGATTTAAAGGGACGTTCCCTGGCTTCAGCTCAGTTCTAGTGTTTCCTGGACATAGTAGTGCACAGAGCATTTTTTCTTTTTGCTTGTTGTTGCTCTTTGAGGGACGGTTCACACCAGGAATCGCACAGCAACGTGCTCGTGTTCCTGTGGGATTTGAGTGCAGTGCGTTTTCAGCTCATTTATTTGAATAGGCTGAAATCCCACTACACCTCGCTATAAGTGGTGCATGCACTTCTTTAAAAAATAACTGAAATTGGATCACACGGTATTGCTGTACCATGCGATCTAGTGCACTTACGGTTTCATTAGCATTGTATTTACACCCGATGCAGATTGCAGGTGCTATGCATTTTGAGCGTGGAGCAAGAAACGCGCAGGCAACATGGGTTTCCAACACCGAGTTCTGGTGGGAACGGGCGCTGATAGGTGTTTTTACTAAAGTAAATAATACAAATAATGTAAATAATGCAAGCACAGATACTCTCTTTACAGGATGAAAAGATATCCCTATGCAGAAGTCATCTACCTAACTGGGCCACACACCAAATTATAACAACATTTACAAGCAGCTATGTAGCGTGATGCCTTCCTAAATAATTCATATTCATTTTTTCCAGTTAGGTAAACCCTCACAGCTGTTGATGAGTTTGCTGATCTGACAGATCAAAATCTCAGCGTATATAAGCAGCTTACAGACAGATATAAAATAAAAATAAATGCATATTCGTTAATACATTCCCAAATGTTTATTTTTTTTTAAAATGCAAGTGGTGTGAGTACCAGAATTTGACTTTGAGTCGAATTTCATCAGAAACTGACCAAAATGCGTTCCATGTATAGTCAACTTTAGGGAGCCCTTCTCCATGACCACCAATGTAAAAGGGCCCCTTCTCTATGACCACCAATGTAAAATGAACCCTTCTCCACGACCACCAATGTAAAAGGAACCCTTCTCCATGACCACCAATGTAAAAGGGGTCTTTCTCCATGACCACCAATGTAAAAGGAACCCTTCTCCATAACCACCAATGTAAAAGGAACCCTTCTCCATGACCACCAATGTAAAAGGAACCCTTCTCCATAACCACCAATGTAAAAGGGGTCTTTCTCCATGACCACCAATGTAAAAGGAACCCTTCTCCATGACCACCAATGTAAAAGGAACCCTTCTCCATGACAACCAATGTAAAAGGGGCCCTTCTCCATGACCACCAATGTAAAAGGGGTCTTTCTCCATAACCACCAATGTAAAAGGAACCCTTCTCCATGACCACCAATGTAAAAGGGGCCCTTCTCCATGACCACCAATGTAAAAGGAACCGTTCTCCATGACCACCAATGTAAAAGGGGCCCTTCTCCATGACCAGTAACATAAGGGGACACTTCTCCACTTTAATTGTCTGCATTTCTTTTGTGGCCAATATTTTTTTTTTCATTTGTTGATTATTATTGAAAAACATATTGTCATATAGTGAGGAGAGGTGTTAAAGTGGAAGTAAACCCACTTTTGTATATTTTACCTATAGGTAAGCTTATAATAAAGCTTACCTGTAGGTAAAATGAATATCTCCTAAATATGCATTGTTTAGGAGATATTCGCTCTTTTTAACAGCAGGCGCATGCACTCTGAAGGAACAGCATACCCGGGCCGTACCTTCAGAGCACTGTGCCGTGGCCCAAGGCGCACGCACGGGAGTGACGTCATCGCGGTTCAGACAGTCAGACGGCAGGGGCGTGCAAACCTGGAAGGAAGACCGGGCGAAGATGGAAGCCTCTGCAGTGGGGACAGCGTGCCGCTGGTGGGCTTCATTTTAAGGTAAGTCCTTCATATTGTGCATACTCACATACTAACACATTATCACATTACCTTGCAGGGAATTTTATGTTTTTTTGTTTTTTGGGGGGTTTTTTCAAGCTGCAGTTTATTACAGCTTTAATAAGCTATCCACGTTGGACTTTGCTAGATACGTCACCTTCTTTATTTTTTTAATTTATTATTATATCTACAACATACTGATCATGCTTTTGTAGTAGGGACCTAAAAATTAATTCAAGAGTTCTTTTGTGGTAAAAAGGTTAAGAAAGGTTGGCCTCTCTGTGCAGTAAGAACTTACGTGAAGAACAAAGGTTCTTTTTGCTGCTCATTTAATTGCTAGAATGAAAAATTCGCAAGTGTGCTTCGTATGAGTTGCCAGCAGAGTGAAGCAAAGAAACATGAAAAGGTCATAACGAGTTCACATTTCCCCATTTTGAATAGATTCCTATTGTTGGCAGAAGCAGCAGCAGAAATATCTGTTCCACAATCCAGTAGGAAACCTGGAGGCTGCAGTATTTTAACCAATTAACTTCTGCCCTGGGGAAAACAAGTATACTGTACAGATAAATCATTTCAATATTACAAGACCGAATTGGAAAAGACCTACCCAGCCCTAATAAAACTCCAATTTTCAATCCAAATGACATCTCCAATCATAATCGTGTTGGTTTGCGACAAGTATAATGTATGGATTCTATAGTGGAAGCAACAGAACAAAAGTTGACTGGAAGGGACTTACTTAAAGTGGACCTAATATTAGATATAATATTTCATGGGCCTTGGACACAAAGGGGTTTATTTACTAAAGCAGGAGAGTCCAAAATCAGACTCCCTTCTGCATAGAAACCAATCAGCTTCTAACCTCAGCTTGTTCAATGAAGCTTTGGCAATGAAACCTGGAAGCTGATTGGTTTCTATGCAGAAGGGAGTCTGATTTTGGACTCTCCAGCTTTAGTAAATAAACCCCAAACTGTTTGCATTCAGTGTCAATCATCCATAGCAGTGGCATCACTAGGGTCACTGGTGCAGTGAAATATGGTGTCACAAACCCCCACCCCCAATTATTGATTTCCCGTTTTCTGAAAGTGCATCAAAGATATAGCATGAGGGATTTTTGGTGCGTTTTCAGAAAATGGTGAACAAAACGCACAACCTAATAGGAATCTATAGGACTGCAGCTATACTGCAGGTAAAATGCACGAAAACCTCATTTACATTACACAAACCCTGCACCTCTGGCCCTCATACATTACACAGCCCCTGCACCTCTGACCCCCCTTACATTACACAGCCTCTTCACCTCTGACCCCCCTTACATTACACAGCCCCTGCACCTCTGATCCCCGTTACATTACACAGCCCCTGCACCTCTGACCCCCCTTACATTACACAGCTCCTGCACCTCTGACCCCCTTACATTACACAGCCCCTGCATCTCTGGCCCCTCTTACATTACACAGCCCCTGCATCTCTGGCCCCTCTTACATTACACAGCCCCTGCATCACTGACCCCCCTTACATTACACAGCCCCTGCACCTCTGACCCCCCTTACATTACACATCCCCTGCATCTCTGACCCCCCTTACATTACACAGCCCTTGCACCTCTGAACCACCTTACATTACACAGACCCTGCACCTCTGACCCCCTTACATTACACAACCCTTGCACCTCTGACCCCCTTACATTACACAACCCTTGCACCTCTGACCCCCCTTACATTACACAGACCCTGCACCTCTGACCCCCCTTACATTACACAGACCCTGCACCTCTGACCCCCTTACATTACACAGCCCCTGCACCTCTGGCCCCCCCTTACATTACACAGCCCCTGCACCTCTGACCCCCCTTACATTACACAGCCCCTGCACCTCTGACCTCCCTTACATTACACAGCCCCTTCACCTCTGACCCCCCTTACATTACACAGCCCCTTCACCTCTGACCCCCTTACATTACACAGCCCCTGCACCTCTGACCCCCTTACATTACACAGCCCCTGCACCTCTGGCCCCCTTACATTACACAGCCCCTGCACCTCTGACCTCCCTTACATTACACAGCCCCTTCACCTCTGACCCCCCTTACATTACACAGCCCCTGCACCTCTGACCCCCTTACATTACACAGCCCCTGCACCTCTGGCCCCCTTACATTACACAGCCCCTGCACCTCTGCCCCCCCCCTTACATTACACAGCCCCTGCACCTCTGCCCCCCTTACATTACACAGCCCCTGCACCTCTGCCCCCCTTACATTACACAGCCCCTGCACCTCTGACCCCCCTTACATTACACAGCCCCTTCACCTCTGACCCCCCTTACATTACACAGCCCCTGCACCTCTGACCCCCTTACATTACACAGCCCCTGCACCTCTGGCCCCCCTTACATTACACAGCCCCTGCACCTTTGGACCCCTTTACATTACACAGCCCCTGCACCTCTGGCCCCCTTACATTACACAGCCCCTGCACCTCTGGCCCCCTTACATTACACAGTCCCTGCACCTCTGACCCCCCTTACATTACACAGCCCCTGCACCTCTGCCCTCCCCCCCTTACATTACACAGCCCCTGCACCTCTGCCCTCCCCCCCTTACATTACACAGCCCCTGCACCTCTGTCCCCCCCCTTACATTACACAGACCCTGCACCTCTGACCCCCCCCTTACATTACACAGCCCCTGCACCTCTGCCCCCCTTACATTACACAGCCCCTGCACCTCTGACCCCCCCTTACATTACACAGCCCCTGCACCTCTGCCCCCCTTACATTACGCAGCCCCTGCACCTCTGCCCTCCCCCCCTTACATTACACAGCCCCTGCACCTCTGGCCCCCCCTTACATTACACAGCCCCTGCACCTCTGGCCCCCCCTTACATTACACAGCCCCTGCACCTCTGGCCCCCTTACATTACACAGCCCCTGCACCTCTGCCCCCCCCCTTACATTACACAGCCCCTGCACCTCTGCCCCCCTTACATTACACAGCCCCTGCACCTCTGCCCCCCTTACATTACACAGCCCCTGCACCTCTGCCCTCCCCCCCTTACATTACACAGCCCCTGCACCTCTGGCCCCCCCTTACATTACACAGCCCCTGCAGTGCAATGCAGAAGAGCTCTATATAAAGTTGGAGCTGTAGTAGGGAGCAAGAGCGGCATAGGTTGATGTCTCCTCTGTAGTGCTGGCTCCTACGCCCTGACATGGTTGGTGGGTGTAGCACCTGCCAAGCACGACCCATTCAGGTGAATGAGTCTGCTCTGCAAGTGCCCTGCAACCTTGTGCAGTACAGCAAACAAGGGGTTAAACAAGCAGCGATGTGTTGCTTATTCACCACCTGCTTTAACCCCTTGGACTCCACAGAAGCATGAAGTTGTGCAGCACTTGCAGAGTGGCTCCATTTACTTGAAAGGGTCTCAGGTGACAGGCTGTAGCACCCACCAAACGCAAGAATTGGTGTAATTCCTGCTACGGCATGTGTACATCTTTGACTGCTGCCTTAGCAGCTAAAGGGGGTAGGGACTGGAGCGGTAAAACCATGACTCAACCGCAGGGTTTTACCGCACCCTAAGTGTACATGTGAACGAGCTCTAAGGGTGCTGCTGCCGAATGCAACTATGGGCTCATTCACAAGTGCAGCAGACACTGCTGCTTCTCTGTAAAGTGATCCGAGTGTGTTGTACAGGTGGTGAGTCGGCAATATGTTGCCTCCTCATCACCTGATTTAAACCCATGATTGCCGTGCAATGCACACAATTGTGACATGATAGTACGGCAATTAGAGGTTTAAATCAGGTATGAGGAGGTGACACTGGCCGACACTGTGCCTGGTGATCTTTGACTTCTCCAATGTTGTTCAGGCAGATCTCCACCTCTTTAAAGTGGAGTTCCAGCTGAAAAATAAAAAAATAAGAAACAACAAAAACTGTAGCTGCTGACTTTTAAAATACAGACACTTACCTGTCCCTCAGTCCAGCGGTGTCCTCACTATGGTGCCGGCATCTCCAGTGTGGGCACCTGGCTATGACAGCTCACAGCTTCACAGCCAGGTGCCTACTGCGCATGCGCTAGAAGCATTGTGCTTTGTGAATGGCCCCGTTGTCTTCTGGGACCTGTCACGTGTCCCAAAAGTCTACAGGGAGAGAGAGGGAGGAAAACTTCTTCTGATCGCCTTAGGCGATCACAGCGCAAGTGGGAGCGGGTACCTGTCAAATTCGGGTACCCGCTCCCCAAAGGTGCCAATCCATAATGGGGAGTGGGGGACAAAGCCCTAACGGGGAACTTCCCCTTTTGGGTGCAGCTCCACTTTAAGGTTGCCTACCCCTGCTGTAGTTTTTAAAAAATAGTGACAGTGGGTGAAGGGAGAAGATCCTTAGCCTGCTGTCACAATGGGGACTCGGGAGTGGGGGGGGGGGGACTGCTCAATTAGTAACATGTTTCATATTACACCCTAAATATGGGTGTAACATGTTACTAAAGCTGAACTGATCCTTTAATGCCTAGCTAACTGCTTTCTAAGATACAGAACGAATGCAATGATGTTACCTACAACAAAGAAGTATTGTGCATTTTGTACATACATGAAAAATGGGTCATGGAGGAACAAGAAAAGAACACCAAAACCCAGAGTCTACAAATGACTATACAGAAAAACTGCCTACAAGAAATAAAAACGACATCAAAACACCCCCTATTCTATTCCATGCTATGCTGAGGTCAGGTTTCTAAGAAAAGTCTGTCTTTTGTACAAAGCTATTTTTCGTCTTCCCATCTTCTCACTGTTGAAGGAATTTGCTAGGGAAAAAAAAAACCCAAAAACCCACGTCTGTTCCATTTTTATTTGCTGAAGTTTTCACATATCAGCCCCATAGTCTGTTATGAAGCTCTGCTGTCTAAATCCACTCTATAATGTAGTATTGTTGCCACTAGCAAGCAATCAAATGCTCCTGCTCATCTCCTATGCTGCTGCAACAGAAGGAAACAGAACATGAATGCCTGCTATCGGCAACAAAGACACTTTCCATTCTTCTACATTTGATATATTAGGCTCAAATAAAGTCACTTTAACATATGTAATTTTTGTGCAATTAAATGAATGGGAAACAGCATATTAAACACATGGAGGTCAATGCCATTACATTCAATGGCAAAGGAACTGTATGTATCATTGATTGATGATTTATATATGCAATTTCACATAGGTTTACTGCCTCAAAATGCACAACTCTGAATAGGTACAGTTAGTGTCTTACATATGAATGTTCAACTTGTGAACTTTCAAAGATGAGAACATGTGTTCAAATATGAGCAACACAGTGACTAAATGGTTAGTACTTCTGCCTGGCAGTACTAGGGTTGTTGGTTCAAATCCCAACCACGGCACCACCTGCCTGGAGTTTGCATGTTCTCCCTGTGCCTGTGTGGGTTTCCTCCCACACTCCAAAGACATGTTGGTAGGTAAACTGGCTCCTGTATAAATTGGCCCTAGTATGTGTATGTATGAATGTGAGTCAGGGACCTTAGATTGTATGCCCCTTGTGGGTTAGGGACTGATGTAAATGTACTATATATATATATATATATATATATATATGTAAAGTGCTGCGTAAATTGACAGCACTATACAAGTACCTGCAATAAATATCACACACTCCGTACTTTTCCGTTCAACCCAAACTGATCAGCACTCACAGCCATTGTCTGCAAGCACTGATCACTGTTGGATTTCCTAGAATGGAAATTATTCATAAGTAGAGGACTTTCTGAGACATTGTGAATTCACATACTCACCTGCTCAGGGAATGCAGTGCTCTCTCGCTGTGAACCACCGCTCAGCTTCTGCACACTGTGTCCTGCGACATCTTCTTCCATGACATAATCAGAAGACAATTGTATCTTTCAGGTTCAGCCAGGCGGCCCAATGATGATGCAGGATATCGGATGTAACTATCGCAGGCGGCCGCTGAAGCAGGGCTGGCATAATTCTCCCCTTGGTGACAATGGAAAGAGGGTGCAGGTGGGACCAACAATATAGAAAAAAAGACAATAAACCAAAAAAAGGGTTACCCTTCTTTGGGTAAGGAGATATGGAATTACTATAATGCAATTGAGGATTGGGAGTGAAGATCCATTTTGAGATGGCAAAGTGCAATTCAGTACTATTTATGGCTTAAAACGAAGCTCCACCCAAAAGGGGAAGTTCCACTTTAAGGCTTTGTCCCCCGTTAAGGATTGGCACCTTTGGGGAGTGAAGGGGGAATATGATAGGTATCCGCTCTGATCGCCTAGTCGATCGGAAGCTATCCTCCCCTCCTCCCTCGCCATAGTCTTCTGGGGCACGTGACAGGTCCCAGAAAACTACAGGACCATTCACAAAGTGTATCGCTACTTGCGCATGAGCAGTGGGCACCCAGCTGTGAAGCCGCATGCTGTCACAGCCGGGTGCCCACAATGAAGATGCCGGTGATGAGGTGACAGGACAGTTGGTTAACCTGACCGGGGTGAGGAGGCTGTGAGACCGAGGGATAGGCAAGTGTCCATTTTTTAAAAGTCGGCAGCTACAGTTTTTGTTCAGACTGGACCTCTGCTTTAAGAATGCATTATACCTTTAGCATTTTTTAGCTTTTAAAAAATAGACAGTTTAAACCTTTCAAAGCTGGTGTCTCCTGCTACCTCAGTGTTGCTTCCCTGAACTTATGGTCTTCACTGGAAGCAGATAACAGTAAATAATGAAATCTCAAGGCAGTCTATTAACTAGGAGAATGAAGGGGTGATGAGCAATGGAGTGCATTGCATTCCTAGTCTACAGGGCTGTGTGTTTCTATTGATGCACATAGTGTAGGGAGACACAACTCTATTCGCCTGCATGCAAGGGGAACTCCATGGGATTCTGCAAGAGAATGAAGCCACCTTGAAACAGAAAACCTGGGGCAATGGTCATGGCACCAGCTTAAACAGTAACATAGGCAAGATTAAAAGATAAAGAAACTGCATTCTGTACGTGATTAAATCAACTGCAGAAAGGGCTTGGAAAAACTGGAATTTCAAAGAGACACTGTCACCTGCCCATTCAGGAAACATGACAGTGCTTCCCGATAGCTGACCCTTTTTCCTGCGAAGGGATATCCAGTGATCCATGCTAGCTCACCACTTCAGCATTGCAGAAGTCAATCCTGATGTAGAAGTTGGGGACAAGAGAGCACAAAATATTGAGTATACCTTGTTTGGAAAGGAAGCTGTTAGGTGGCCCTTAATTCAAACTCACTTGACTCATGATCTCAGAACATGACCTCCCTGATAAAGAAGCTGCCATTTTCATTCTGGCATTCATCTTGTCCACCTGGCTTCCATGATAGCTTAACCTATAGTTTCTGCCAGTATTTGGACCCACAAAAAAATGACCCAGATGTGGAATAGTGTCATCACTGCCCTCTTCCTTAGGCTGGCCATAGATTATCCAATTTTCTTGAGATTTTGGGTTTAGATTTACCAAAAACCATATAATATGAGGTCAAACCTAACAACGCTTTCATTTGTATCCAATTAGGCAGGCTCTTGCACTACATAGTTGAAAGTAAATCTAAAGGAAATTGGGCAGAAATTGGACAGAAAATTGTGCAGTGTATGGCCAGCCTTAGCTCACTGTGGCTTTACAAACATATACTGATTGGATCACAGCACAGAATCATGTGACACCATACCACAATCCCATCTCATCCAGCCTGATCAATGTAGCTACAACAAATTCAAAATTCACTACTAAAAAAAGTGAAAAAAATATCTCCATAGATCCCAATGAGGAGAGTGGTGGGAGGAACAAGGGGACCAAGGAGATTGACTCTTCCAGGTGTGTCGATTTCCAGCAGACCTCAGCAGAGAGTTTCTCTTCTATGGAGCAGAGTCCTGGAGTGGACAGAAATAAAGTAGGTATTCTGTTTCTTCCGTTCTAGGTATACCTGTTTCAGGGGGGGTTTTTTCAGAGTCTCTTTAAGGACTCAGAAGTGCTAGTTTGCTGTACTCACCACCATCGGACAACACTTCTTTTTTACAACATACCACAGAAAAAAAAACATTGTCATGCAGTGTCAGCATTCCCTGAATTCTGGACACCCCTAAAACAAGCTGGACAACCTCCATTCTAACCTCCTAAACAACACGACCTAATTAGACAGGGTATATTCTTACCGAATCTTCCCATCAAAAATCAGATGTTCTTTTAAAAACGTGTGTATCACACCTTTACGTGTGCTCCCAATGAGGTCTATGGAGCCAAAAATGACTTGAGTGTAAGGCGCAGACCACACAGCAACAGAGTGTACAAGTCTGAACAGAGACAGTTAGAAAGAATGGGATTCTGCGTTGTCAGGCTTAGTAAGGTGTAGTCAAGGATAGGGGAACGAGCAGGAAAATGCTCAAGTGCGAATGGGGTTTTATCCACAGTGGATAATATTCCAGAGGGGTTTGACAGTCGGTGAGGAGACAATCGGACTCTGCACTGCCTGTTTTAAACCTGAAAATGGCGACCCAACGTGTGGCAATCACTTGCATTGGATGTAGAGGGCAGTGGTCAGCTGCTGACCAATCAGATGCTCTCTAGCCTGAACTGTTATCGCTGCAAGGAGAGGAAAGAAGCTCTCTCTCCTCTCCTACCACTGAGCCGCAGTATGAGATGCCTACAGGGAGGTTTGCTGCACCACTTCTACATGAACTCGGGCTATGACAAGCCTGGGTTCACACAGGAGCAGTGGGGAAAACACATGCGATTTGGGCAAGAATTGCATTCCTGTTCAAATCGCATGCTAATCTTTGCTGTGTGATTTGTGTTACCGACCACCCTAAAGCAGAACTACTGTTACAGGGTGGCAGGGCTGCACAAAATCACGTATATATACGCGATTTTGTATTTCCGAGTAGGGTGCGCATGCACGCCGCCCTACCTGTGCCGCCATTGGCAGCTACAGATGTCGATCACCGGGTCTCAGCTGGAGATTCCCTGACGACACCCAGTGATCGCTGTGGAACACTGACAGGGAAGAAGTCTGTATGTAAACAATACAAATTTCTCCCCTGTCAGCACCAGCATGCTGCTTTGTATTGCTCTGCACAGCATAGCAGAGCAATACAAAGCAGCGTGCTTACATAGTAAAGAGCACACAGACAGCACAGAAAAACAGCACACAGCAAACAGTTAATCCTTTGATCGCCCCAGATGTTAACCCCTTCCTGCCCAGTGTCATTAGTACAGTGGCAGTCCTTTTTATTAGCACTGATCACTGTATTAGTGTCACTGGGGATGTCAGTGGCAGTTAGTCAGTACCCCCCCAGTGTCAGAATGCCCGCCACAGTCCCGCTATAAGTAGCTAATCACCGTCATTACTAGTATAAAGGAAAATTCCAGTATACATAACGCCATTTGTAGACACTATAACTTTCACGTAAACCAATTAATTTTTGCGGATTGGGAATTTTTTTTAGCAAAGACATGTAGCAGAATACATTTTGCCCTAAATTTATGACGAAATTAGATTTTTTTTATTTGCTAGATATGTTTTATAGCAAAACGTCAAAAATATTTTTTTTTTCAAAATTGTCAGTCTTGTTTTGTTTATAGCACAAAAAAAAAAAAAAATGCACGGGTGATCAAATACCACCAAAAGAAAGCTCAATTCGTGGGGGAAAAAAAAGAACATAAATTTCATTTGGGTGCAGCATTGCATGATCGTGCAATTGTCAAAGTAACGCAGCGCTATATCGCAAAAAATGCCCTGGCCAGGAAGGGGAGTAAATCCTCTGGAGGGCAAGTGGTAAACACAAATCACACCGCAAAGTATCGGTTAAGGTATCGGAAGTATTTTCACGAGTACGCATAAAAACATACCAAAAAGGCATGTGAAAGAAAACGCATTGACTTCAACCGGCATAGGTGTGAACCTAGCATAAGTAAGCAACATGGGGTGGGTTTTTAAATGTAAATCAGGTAAAAAGGGCTTTTGTAGGGTTGTGTAATATTCTTTTTTTTTTTAACCAGCACCTCTATTTTTCTATAATAATGGGCATGGTAAAAAAGCTTTAACATGTACTGGGCCTACCAATGCCGATTACAAGAGACTCCCACAACACTGTATTACTAGAGACTGCCAGAAACATACATCTTACATAAAACTACTGAGAGACCCCTTACATGTTATAGAACACTGGGACATTTATTTTAAACTAAGGGCTCATGTACACTGCAGCTGATAAACTCACATTTAGGAGCTGTTCAGCATTTTTTTCAGCAGCCCCTGAACTCCCCCTAATGTTTTCCTATGTGTCCATGTACACATCTTCGTTTACAGTCAGTTACAGGCATTTGAGTTTACATTCGTTTTTTTGAGCGCAGAAAACTTGCATTCAGCACTTGATTTTATCAGCGTTTCAAATGCAAAACGCTTGTAAATGCAGCTAAACGAGGCAAATCGTGTTTGCAATTTTTTTTAACTCTTCCAGTTCCCGATGCTGTCCAGAGCCTTTTTTCATTATGAAAATGCATGCAAAGTGTTTTAAAAGGTACTCAAATGGACAAAACACTGAACACAGGATGTTCCTACCACGCTTGTCACACATTGTAATGACCAATACACACCTCAGACCTCTCCCACCATTGGAAACAAAAGATATGTTAATGACCATTTACACCTCAAATTCCTCATGAAGACCCCCTGCCAGGTGGCCTTAATGACTCACTCCACCAGACACCTTTCCCACCCTTGTAAACAAAAGAAATGTTAATGAGCAACTCACACCTAAGCTAATTTCAACACATACTACTGTCTCTGCTTCTACTCTCTGTATTTCTCTGCAACAGTCTGAAGTAGTTAATAATTTACCACTTTTCAGTGCATTCTGCGCATTTGGCAGGTTCTCCTGTGCTTATCTTTAAAAAACGCTTCTAAACGCAAACGCACATAAAAACATTATGCAATCGCGGCTAAACAGACATTTTTAAACCTACATTTTCCAGCAGTCAGTTTCCATTGTTCAGAAGTGTCCCGTGTACAAGGAGCCTAAGTCCAATGAGATCTGAAAATTAAAGTCACATGGCTAAAAATAAAAATTCTTCTTTTGTTAAGGTTTGTGAAGAAAACCTAATGCCTGAAACAAATATCTACCTATATAATAAACAAATCTGCCCGGTAACACGTCTTGCATTGCGGCAATTCATCCCCAGTGCAGCTTATGCTATGCATAGCGGTACACTTTTGTTACCTTACTGTGCTGGGGTGCCATTTGAAATAAATGGCAGAGCAGTGCATTTAACAAGCCTAACACAAGGACTAGACATTTGTTTTCAAGTGACTTTAATGTTTAAATCCCACTAGACTAAGCTAAAAATACCTGTCGCTTTTTTTTTTTTTTTTAGCACCAAGATAAGAATGCTGATTTTTAATTAAAGTCAAATGGCTGAAAATAAACATTCTAGTTTTCCAGATAAGCTGTGAATACTTGTCTGTGCTGCTTGGTATTGTTGAATGTTGGGAACAACTGGATGCATATTGTAACTGAGAACTCTGCCAAGTATAATTGTATCGCTGTAAAGTGTATTGTTTTGACCTTGCCTTGAAATCTCAATAAAAAATGTATTGATAAAAAAATAAAAATAAACATTCTAGTGCTTATACAGAGCTTATTACATGCACTGTGCTGCCATTTATTTTGACAGTTGTGCATGGTAACCAATTGGCATTTCTCTTTCATTTTCAAAGCTTAACTGAACAAGCTGAAGATAAAACAGACTGGTTACTATGCATGGCTTCTCCAGATTCTGTCTGTTCCAGTTTTGATAAATTCCACCCACTTATGCTTCATAAACAGCTGTCATGAATGGGACTACCGTGAATGGTTGGGATTGCGGACACTTCATGCAGCCTACACCCTTGATGCTTACAGAGCACTCATGTTCCGGCCATGGCTGACCTGGTACAGGGAAGCACAAAAGACAAGGATCTGGGAAAGCAGAGAGTACTGGACTTACAGTAATGGCAGGAGTATAATACAGCACTAGGGTGCTGGCCTTACAGACTGGCAGGAGTACAAGTAAGAGACATTTACAGCACCGGGGTGCTTGGCTCCAAGAGGGACAGGAGTATCTGTGGGATTCTGAGCTTACAGGAATACAGGGGGTACGGTATGAAGAACACAGAGGTGCACAGGGGTCCCAAGGAATGCAAGTAAACAGAATACAGCTGGGGTGCACAAGGATTCTAGGACAGGATTGGTACTGATGGAAAAGAACACAGCCTGTCCACAGGTACAGCGAAGGTGAGGGCCTTTGGAAGACTAAGAAGGAAATCTTCAGAGCTCCTGAAGGTGAGGAAGGATTGCAGTCCTCTGACTCAAGTACTGGCAACTAAACGCTGAAAAGCAGGTCCCTTGCAGCACTGTGGTGCCGAGACCACAGGTCAGCGGGTAGTACAGCCCAAGCTGGCCGATGTGCACAGATACACGGACACTGGGAACATGTAGTAGTGCAAGTAGTGCATGGAGCCAAACAAGATCACTAGGAATGAGTACTAATGTAGAGCAGGGGTTAAAATTTTGAGTCCAGACCTACTAGCCGGTCACAAAAAACTTACTCCCCCCCCAGTTGCCCCACCCAACCTTTCCCAGGTTACTTACTCTCCCCCCAACCCCACCCCCGGCCCACCCCCAACCACGCCCCCTTAAAGCTTATGAAATTACATTTTTCTTTAGAATAAAGAGTCCAAAATATAAAACTGTACACAGTAATGTATATCCCAGCTCCCCTGTACTCCATTATAGCGATATGACATGTTCACAGTATATCCCAGCTCCCCTGTACTCCATTATAGTGATATAACCTGTATACAGTAATGATTACTGTATACATGTCATATCACTATAATGGAGTACAGGGGAGCTGGGATATGCATTACTGTATACATGTCATATCACTATAATGGAGTACAGGGGAGCTGGGATATACATTACTGTGTACATGTCATATCACTATAATGGAGTACAGGGGAGCTGGGATATACATTACTGTGTACATGTCATATCACTATAATGGAGTACAGGGGAGCTGGGATATACATTACTGTGTACATGTCATATCACTATAATGGAGTACAGGGGAGCTGGGATATACATTACTGTATACATGTCATATCACTATAATGGAGTACAGAGGAGCTGGGATATACATTACTGTATACATGTCATATCACTATAATGGAGTACAGGGGAGCTGGGATATACATTACTGAGTAATGTATAATGGAGTGCAGGGGAGCTGGGATATACATTACTGTATACATGTCATATCACTATAATGGAGTACAGAGGAGCTGGGATATACATTACTGTATACATGTCATATCACTATAATGGAGTACAGAGGAGCTGGGATATACATTACTGTATACATGTCATATCACTATAATGGAGTACAGGGGAGCTGGGATATACATTACTGAGTAATGTATATCCCAGCTCCCCTGCACTCCATTATAGTGATATGACATGTTGTATACAGTACTTACTCCTAGTCCCCCCGAATCCCCCCGCGGTGGTGGAGAGGGTGTCTCCTCTCAGCGGAGGATAACGGACCGCTCCTGCACCTGTCCCCTCAGCGGCGGTGCCGCAGAAGCCGGAAAGCGGAAGCTGTAAACCGGTACTCGGCTTCACAAAGAGGCTTGGAGCGCAGGTGCAGTCACTCCATGCTTCATCTGTGCTCGCTGCTTGCCGCTCGCCACAGAGGAATTTCTCTTCGCATTTGGCAAGCGGGCGAGCAGCTTTTTCAAGCCCTGATGTAGAGATACACATGGGACCGGAGACAGAACCTGAATTAATAAATATTAGTAAAAAAAAAATAGACAACAAACCTTACAAATGGTATGAATTGGCCATGGTCATTTTATTGCTGGTATTAATACATATAATAATAATTACTGCTTATATGTAACAAATAATTTTAGTTAATAAACAAACTAAAACCAACTGTTTTTTAACCTAAAGATTAGTTCAGTCAATACAGCTCATGTAACAATAAATTGTCCTAAACTGTCCCCTTCCTTAGAAGGAACAAAACCACACAATATTAAGCCACGGCATAAGGGCAGGGGGGTTCATCTTCTCTCTACGTCTAACATCTTCTTTTTTTCACCTTTTATAGGCTCTCCTCCAGACTCGTGACCAATGGTTGTGTTTTAAGACAGGCAAGTAACCAATCAATTTAAAACTGTAATTTTTTTATTTTAAACTGACACTAAGCCTGGGTTCACATATATGCGGTGCGGTATATCTCATGTGATTCGCACAGGAATCGCACCACATTCCTGTGCAAATCACATGTGATTTGTGTGCGGTGCGATTGGAGCCATACATTTTGTATGGCTCTAATCGCACCACACCCAAAAGGTGCAGGATCCTTTTTTTGGACCGCACTAGAATCAAATTGCATGGGTATTCACACCTATTCGATCCGTATCTGCGCATCATACCGCATTTTGTGGACCGCTTTCGGGGTGTTGTTAACTTAACATACACACCTGCAGCGGTTCGCATGAAATGGGTGCAATTCTGATGCAGTGCGGAATTCACACAGAAAATGCTGCAAATTACGCACCACATCAGTGTGAACCAGGGCTCAGTGTCTGTCTCAGACCCATAGGTAGTGGTCACTAATGCACTCCCCCTAGTTTTAGGAATTGCTGATAGAACATAGAAAAGATACAGAGCAGGAAAGGGACTAGGAGTACAGAGACTTGAGGCAGACTGCAGACACAGGTGCTGATAATATAAGGCAAGCTGAACCCACAGGGGACCATAGAGGTTCAGGAAGGCTGAAAGGCGGCAAACATGCACAAGGCAAATGTACACTAGAATGCTCCGGGGCTATGATATGTGCAAGGTACAAGATGCACCTGTGCCAGTAGTTGGCAGGAACACACTAAAGAGACAATGGGGATAGGCTGGGGGGCACTTGGAAAACTGGGGGTACACTAATTACTCTGGAAGGCACTGGGAGATGCTTGCAAAGTCACTAGGAACAAAGGGTGAGCCAGGGAGAATCTCAGGATCATGAGGGATCTCTTAGAAAGTCAGGAACACTAGGAGTCCTTGAGGGGAATTTTTCAAAACTAGAGCAGCCATAATCTGGAGTAGTTGTTCATAGCAACCAGTTTCTATCTTTCATTTTCAAAGCTTAACCAAACGAGCTGAAGATAGAATCTGAGGCCCCATTCAAACATGAGCGTTTTGTAACTCCAAAACGCTCAGGGAGGAAAAAAAAATCAATATTACTCTATGGAGATGGTTCACATCTCCACTCCAAGTCACCAGAAGCTAAAGAAGTTTTGGAGCTACTTTGTAGCTCTATTCGGGCAGATTGATGCATGTTTGGCACGGTTTCATTCCCATATAAATACACAGAAACGTGCAAAGTAGCACATTTTGTAGCGTGACCAAGAACATTTTTCTGGTATGGCAATAATTGATTTAGGTGGGAGAAGCCTATACTAGATGTCTCTTCTGATGACCATCCAGGGGAGTGGGTGGTGAGCCACGTACTGTGATATACTTTTACATGCTGGCATTTTCCTAAGCTTTTCAAGTGTTTTTAATCAGGGCGCTAATAAATCATTTTTAAATGGAGAGCACTTTGGTTCCACTTTTTAGTTTTACATAATTTACACAACACATGAGAGCATCAGCTGGAGGAGTGGAGTGAGGAATCGGAGGAAGAACACATAGGGTGTTCACAGGTGTATCCATCATAAACCTATTGATGAGGTCAATAAGTGAGGTGAGAAGGTCTTTCACCTAAAGGTGGTGGCATGGTTGGCACTGAAGAGGAGAGAAGATGGTACTCTTATCACACATTGCACAGTGGTGTTTTGAGAGACTTTTTAATGGAAGCCTGAACAAATCACGTAGAAACATAACTATGAACACAAAAACACTCAGGTGTCAATGAGGCCTGATTGGTTGCCGTACACAAGTGCTATGGATTCCATCTGCACCAGTTTTAACGTTTCCCCCTTGGAGTCTTGAAATCTTCCCAAAACACTAGGAAGCACTGGGGTGGGTGTCACAAGGCCTCATCACAGAGTTTCAAAACCACTGGAGAGCTGGCAATAGGAACATTAGCTGTTGCTCAGACAATGCCTGAGGTAATCAGCCCAGCTTAAATAGAGAGGGAAATGGCCTGTCTGGGTGTGTAGGTAATTGAATAGATAGCAGGTGGATAATCAGTCATGAACACAAGTCCTTTGGGATAACAAGTACCAACAGAATCTTGCATGTTACAGTTATGAAACTACATGTACCAGCATGCCTGTTGGTCTTTGGGAATAGAGGTGACAGATCAGCAACAAAGCTACCAATCTGTGACAAAAGCATATTTGTTGTACATCTTTATCCCCATCTGTAGCTAAATTAGCACCCTATACCAATCTAAAGATTGGTATCCCAGTCTACAGCCACTTCCTTGCTGTGTCCACCAGACACCTCCACTGCTCAGGGTGGAGTAGGTTGGTACTCCTGTTCTGCAATTGCTGGATATGTCTTAAATCACAGGCCGGGCCCAAAGAGTTGACTTTTAAGCTCCATGCACACTGGGCGTTTTAATAACGCGGGTAGCGTTAGCTGTGTAAAGTCAGGTTAAGAATGTGAGTTTTTTTAGCGTTTTTGCATTAGCGTTTAGCCACGTTTTTCCACGTTTGCATTTTCAGCATTTTTTTAACCACCTCCCGCCCGCCATATAGTAATATGATAGACGCAAGGTGGCTCTCTCGTTCTGGGAGGACGTCATATGACGTCCTCCCATTCTCACCACACATGCGCGGTGATCGGTGGTGCACTGTCTCCCTCGGACACAGCGGATCACCGATCACGGAAAGAGCCGAAGATGTCGGCTCGGTCATGTGATCAGCTGTGTCCAATCACAACTGATCACATGTAAACAGGGAAATGCTGGTTATCGGCATTTCTCTCCTCTCGAGCTGTCACGCTGACACCTCGTGAGGAGAGGAGAGGAGAGGAGAAGAGAGCCGGTAATCGGCTTTCCGCAGAGGGGACATGTACACTGATCATCAGGGCACTGATGATCAGTGTAGCCCCAGCAGTGCCATCTGTCAGTGCTCATCAGTGCCTCATACCAGTGCCGCCCATCAGTGCCGCCCATCAGTGCCAGACAATGCCAAATATCAGTGCTGCCTTTCAGTGCCCATCAGTGATGCCTGTCAATGCCCATCAGAGCCACCTATCAGTGTCCATCAGTGCAGCCTATCAGTGCCCATCACTGCAGCCTCATTAGCGCACATCAGTGAAGGAGAAAAATCACTTATTTACAAAATTTTATAACAAAAACTAAGAAAAAACTTTTTTTTTTCAAAATGTTCAGTGGTTTTTGGTTTAAGAAAAAATAAAAAAACCCAGAGGTGATTAAATACCACCAAAATAAAGCTCTATCTGTCACAAAAAAAATGATAAAAATTTCATATGGGTACAGTGTTGCATGACCGCGCAATTGTCACTCAAAGTGTGACAGCGCTGAAAGCTGGAAATTGGCCTGGGCAGGAAGGGGGTATAAGTGCCCTGTAGGCTAGTGGTTAAACACAAAAACAAACAAAAAAATGCCAGTTTACCTAGTTTTACAACAAAAAAACTCCTCTGGAAACCCACTAGCTCTGGGTTCTTTTCCAGCCAACAATCGCCCCTGTCAAAAAAACGCTGATTAAAGCCTATGTGTGCATGAACACATAAGATAACATGCTGGGGAGTTTACTGGCTATAGAAAAAAACGCCAAAAGCCAAAAACAGCCGCTGTAAAAACGTCCAGTGTGCATGAGGACTAAGGGCGCACTTCTGTGTTTTAGAGTGCTGGACATTAAAACCTGTTTTCGGTATCTTTATTGCGGTGTCCATGAAAATGCACCTTCCATGGGGATAAAGGTAAAGCAAAATGTATGGAAAAAGCATGAAAAATGCAACAATCCTAAAACACACCACACCACTTAGACATAGGAAAGTACATTATGCAGCAACCGGTGCAGTGCCACCCACCTGCAATTATAAACTTGTTTCTTTCAAAACACAAAGATAATTGAAATAAAGAAAAAACAACAAGCAAAATGCAAAAATATTGTTTATTTTTTGTAACTTTTTTATCCAAATGCATGATCAACGCGCAAACTACAACAAGCAAGTAGTAGTTTGCTTTTCAGGTGCTGCAGATGCATGTTAGGTGTGTTATAAACATTTTATAGATTTTAATATTAAAAGGCAGAAGATTTGTTAGGCTGGACACCACTGCAAAAACACAGATGCAGGATTCTTTTAATTATGTAAAAACTGAAAGTCCTAGGTGTGAATGCATTTGGAATAAAAAGATCATTAAGGGCAAAGGGATAAAGTAGTTGTCCCAAAACTGCAGCCCTTGCTTAACCAACTTATGAGATACTAGTCTATCCACTGACATCACTGATGGAGCAAGATTCCTCCCACTAAAACCAACATTGTGGCACTTATTTCCCCAATGACACCATTAATTGAGCGCAATTCCCCCCAGTGACAACATGGATGAAGCACTAGCCTGCCCATCAACACTAAAAATGGGGCGCTAATCTTCCCACTGACACCAAGGATGGAGAACTATTCATGCAACTGACACCAACAATGGGGAACTATTTCTCCCACTGACACCAGCAAAGGGGCATTATTCCTCCCACTGAGACAAGGGATGGACAATTATTCCTTCCACAGACACTAACAAAGGGGCACTAATCCTCTCACTGACACCAACAATGGAAAACACTTCCTCCCATTGACACCAATGATGAGACACGATTTTCCCACTGACACCAACAACAGGACACACTTTTTCCCACTGACACCAACAACAGGACACAATTTTTCCCACTGAAACCAACAAGGCACTTTTTTTCCCCACTGATGCCATCAGTGAGGTACTGTTTTTCCCACTGAAACCAATGATGGGCTACTATTCCTTGCCTCACACCAATGATGGGGCATTATTCCTCCCCTTGATAACAAAGATGAAGCACTACTCCTCCCAAATACACCAACAACGGGGGGGCAATTAATTTCACTGACACCAAGAATGGGGCACAGTTTCTTCTCCTAACACCAATGATGGTATACTATTACTTGCACTGACACCAAAGATGGAGCACTATTCCTCCCACTGACACCAACAATGGAGCAGCATTTCTTCGAATGACCCTATCCCTCCCATTGACACAAAGGATGGAGAACTATTTCTTCTACAGACACAAACAATGGGGAACTATTTCTACAACTGACACAATGAGACACTAATCCACTCACTGACACCAACAATGGAGTTCAATTCCTCCCATTAACATCAATGATGGGACACAAATTATCACGCTGACACCAACAATGAGGCACTATTCCTTCCATTGATACTAACAATGGAACAGTATTTCTCCCACTGACACCAAAAATGGGGCAGTATTCCTCCGATTGACACCAAGGATGGAGAACTGTTCTTACTACAAACACCAACAACGTGGAACTATTCCTCCCACTGATACCAACAATTAAGGACTTTTTTTATTGACACCAACAATGGGACACAATTTCTCCCACTGACACCAACAATTAAGTGCTCTTCCTCCAATTGACACCAATGGTGGTGCACGGACACCAGTGATGGGGCACTGTTCCTCCCACTGGCACTTTGATGAGGCAGTATTCCTACCACTGGCACCATTTATGGGCACTATTCCTATTACTGATATGAACAAGGCAGCAATATTCTTTCCACTGACACTGATAGGACATTATTCCCCCACCTACTAACCATAGGTGCTCGGTCATTCTTTAAGCCCATTGATCTCCAACCATGGGACTATTTTACCCTACTGACCACCAGGATTGAGCCATTGTTGACTTTCACTACCACTAATGATCGCTACAGTGTGAAGGACAGTGAACCTAACAAGTTTGAGGACCCCTGTGATAGAGTATCTTTAAAGTGTTTCCTCAACCAACTCCATTGCTCTGAGATTCAAACTTTGTGTAAGTTGCATGTCAATTGGCGCTGGAGCTGACACTGGGTTGATGACGTTGGCCACCTCCTCATGTGACAAGACTGCAAATTGACCACAAGGCCAAAGCACTACATCATAGGAGATGGTAAAATATTGGCTATTTTGTGGCAGCTCCCATGGAACAAGGGAGTGCAGCGGGATTCCAACGTTCAGGTTAAAGTGATTTTTAGTTGCTGTCTGTTTAAAAAGGGGCTGTGGTGTGCACAACAGAAGATTAGGCTACAGCATGTCCTGATTGAGGATTCACTGGTGTGGGGTGTGGCATGGTAAATCAGGGGATGGGACGGGTGCCTAAAGTGAGGGCTTGGAAACTGGGTGGCTCCCAGTACAACAGGATACACCACTAAACATGGCGGATCTACGGGCTTTTTCACACTGATCAGTTTGTGATGCACTGTTGGAGATTTAAAGGCAGGAAAAAAAAAATACATAATGATGTATCCTTTTACATCCTATGGAATTGCATGTTGCATCTGGTGCAGTTTTCCAAAGCACCTTCCATTGTAAGTCAAAGGGAAGGCATCAAAAGCTGATCAATGTGAGAGGACCTTAAAGTGACTATAGCTGAACCTCCCTTGTTTACTTCAATTAACACTAGTTAAAAAAAAATTAGATTTTCACTTCACAATGCAGTGCGTTAGGTCTGCAGATTTGTCATTGTCATGTGCTGATTTAGATTTTAGCTATTCTTGCATATTCTTTTTACTATTTAAATTAATATTGTATTGTTTGTGTATTTTATTATTTTTGCATATTATTGATTTTAAAAAACCCTTTTTGCTTAAATATAAGTAAACTTTGCCTTTAATATATATTGACTGGTGGAGGGGTAGACAAACTATTTCCCACTGACAGGGGTACTTACAATGGTCAGCTTTCATTTATCTATATAAAACAGCACTGTGCTGGAGGGCTCTGTTTGCAGGTAAGTCTGTCATAATGAACTACAGTAGTATGTGGTGCATTCTAGTAAATTATGGCTTAAAACTGCAGGGTCATTTTTTCATCTGGCAACTTTACTAATGCTTTAATAGACAAGCACAATAAGAAAAAGAGGGACAAGACCTTTAAATACATTAAAGTGTTACTAAACCCACAACAGTAAAATCAGTCTTTATATGCAGTAAAGTATGCTTGTTATACTCACTGTGGAACATAACGGGTTAATCCTCTGCATTGGGTAAAAAAAGTTGTATGATTCTGACCCCCCCCCCCCTTCTTTCAGTGTCCTCCTCTTATATCTTGATAAGACATAGTGTGGAGACACTCTGCACATGCTCAGTTTGGTATGTATGTCTAGAGAGGTTTTTTTTCTTGGGAGAGTGCACGTGATCAGCACAGGGCCAATCAGCACTGTCCAGACAGAGGTCAGGGGTTTTGCATCCTCCTAGAGCAGAAAGAAAACTCCTCCTACAAGCTTTAGCATGTGCTCAGCTAGACACTGATAGAAGTCACAAGATTGTTCTAACTGCTAATGAGAAAAGGTTTTTAAGCAGTTTATATTTACTAAAATAAATGTATTTGCATGTTCTGTGTACTGTGGGAGAACGGATATAGTGAATGCAGGGTCCTGACTTTATTTACACTTTGTAACCACTTTGTTGTACACACGGTAAAATGCACATTTTAGGCCTAAAGATTAGTTAGACCCATATATATATATATATATATATATATATATATATATATATATATATATATATATATATATATATATATATATATATATATATATATATATATATATATATATATATATATATATATATATATATATATTGTGGGGTTAGCTCAGGTGGGGGATCTCCTTCCCTGGGACAAAGGTAGACCGCACAGCAGGCTTTCGTCAAAATCTGACTGGTTGTCAGTTTTATTAAAAGGTTTGCAAGAAATATCAAAATAAAACAAAACATCAAAAATAAACCCTTGCCATCCAGGCACTAACTAAACAGAAGATGATTCCTCTCTCAGAGGTGAAGGGCTTCTCCCTGTCACCAAAACAAAATAACAGCAAACCTTTTCTTGTAGGTATAGTCCATACACACAGCTCTCTCAGAATACCTCTCTGAGTCCCAGGCCACGAGCAACTCCTTGCTCCAGCTCTGCCCTTTTTGTATCACCTGCTGGTGGTCATCAGTGGAGCCCAAACTCTGGTCCGGAACCACCTCTGCCATTGTGGCCCCAAAAACCCGGAGTGGACTCCACCTTACACCTCACAGTATGATCTCATGCGAGGTGACACATACCGTCCATCCATCAGTTTGCCGTTCATACTGTCACATATCCCCCCCTCTGCTCAAGCCCCTGCGGCTGAGCAACTGTCCCAACCAGGCAATGGACCCGGGAAAGGGCATCTACATTACTTTGCAGTTTCCCCGCTCTGTGTTCCACTGTGAATTTGAACACTTGTAGCGCGAGAAACCACCTTGTCACTCGACTGTTTTTCTCCTTATTATCACACATCCATTTGAGCGGGGCATGATAAGTAACCAACTTGAACGGTCTTCCTAACAGGTAATATTTCAGGGCCTCCAAGGCCCATTTGATGGCCAAACATTCCTTCTCCACAATGGCATAATTTCTCTCATGTTTGTTGAGCTTCCTACTTAGGAAGACCACAGGGTGCTCCTCCCCATCTCTGATTTGGGACAGTACCGCACCTAGTCCCACGTCAGAGGCATCAGTCTGTACCACAAACTCTGTTGTGAAATCTGGCGTCACAAGCACAGGTTGAGCACAGAGAGCTTGTTTTAGCCTTTGAAATGCGGTCTCCGCCTCGGGATTCCACTTAATCATGACCGATCCCCTACCTTTTGTCAGATCTGTCAGTGGGGCTGCAATGGTGGCAAAATTGGGGATAAACCGCCTGTAGTATCCTGTGATCCCAAGAAATGCCCGGACTTGCTTTTTATTTACAGGTTGGGGCCACTTTTGAATCGCCTCAATTTTATTGATCTGAGGCCTAATGAGACCTCGACCAATGATGTAGCCAAGATATTTGGCCTCCTCTAAGCCTATGGCACACTTTCTGGGGTTGGCGGTAAGACCTGCTTCCCTCAGCGAATCTACTACCGCTTGCAGGCAGGACAAATGAGACTCCCAGTCTGGACTGTGGATGACGACATCGTCCAAATAGGCAGCTGCATATTGGCGATGTGGTCTTAACGTTTTGTCCATCATTCGTTGGAATGATGCCGGAGCACCATGTAGACCAAACGGCATCCGCTTATACTGAAAGGACCCCTCGGGGGTAGAGAATGCCGTCTTTTCTTTTGCAGCTTCCGTTAAAGGAATCTGCCAATAACCTTTGGTTAAATCTAAGGTGGTTATGTACCGAGCCGTTCCCAACCCGTCAATGAGCTCATCCACCCGAGGCATCGGGTACGCATCAAACTTAGACACACTGTTCAGTTTCCTGAAATCATTACAGAAAAGAATTGTTCCATCTGGTTTTGGGACCAACACTATGGGACTCGACCACTCACTGTGAGATTCCTCAATCACTCCCAACTCTAACATGTCCTTTATTTCCTTTGCCACCGCTTCCCGCCTGGCCTCGGGTATTCTATAGGGCTTGACATTTACGCGGACCCCGGGCTGGGTAACTATGTCATGCTGTATGACCGTCGTCAGTCCAGGTAGGTGAGAGAAGAAATCTCCATTTTTCCTCACAAACTCCTTAACATCATTTTGTTGGGCTACTGACAAGGTTTCCGTTATAGGTACCTGAGGGGCCACGGGACTCACGTCCTTTTGGGGGCTTGGTACTGCCAACAAACTTTCCCGGTCTTTCCAAGGTTTTAAGAGATTAACATGATAGATTTGTTCGGGTTTCCTTTTCCCTGGCTGGTAAACTTTATAATTTACTTCCCCCACTTTCTCCCTAATTTCAAAGGGACCTTGCCACTTGGCGAGGAATTTACTTTCCACGGTGGGGACTAGCACCAGCACTCTATCCCCAGGGTTGAAGGTACGAATCCTGGCACCCCGGTTATAAACCCTTCTCTGGACCTCCTGGGCTTGCTCCATGTGTTCCCGAACAAGTGGCATGACAGCTGCGATTCTATCCTGCATCTGTGAGATATGCTCGATGACACTTCTATAGGGCGTGGACTCTGTCTCCCAGGTTTCTTTTGCAACATCTAGCAATCCCCTGGGATGTCTACCATACAGTAATTCAAAAGGTGAATATCCTGTAGATGCCTGAGGTACCTCCCGTATAGCAAACATGAGATATGGTAGCAAAAAATCCCAATTTCTCCCATCTTTGTCCACCACCTTTTTTAACATATTCTTAAGGGTCTTGTTAAACCTTTCCACAAGCCCATCGGTTTGGGGGTGGTAGACCGAGGTACGGAGATGGGAGATTTTGAACAGTTTGCATAACTCTTTCATAACTCTAGACATAAATGGGGTGCCCTGATCCGTTAATACCTCCTTTGGAATACCTACACGACTAAACACCCGGACAAGCTCTTTGGCGATATTTTTAGCTGAGGTATTACGCAAGGGGATGGCTTCAGGATACCGGGTGGCATAGTCAAGTATCACCAGTATGTGCTGATGGCCCCGGGCAGACTTTACTACTGGACCCACTAGGTCCATGCCCACTCTTTCAAACGGTACTTCAATTATGGGTAGAGGTACTAGCGGACTACGAAAATGGGGTGAGGGCGCAGAATATTGACATTCCGGGCATGACTCACAATGCGCTTTGACGTCTCCATGTAAGCCTGGCCAAAAGAATCTCTGGGTTATTCTCTCCTTTGTTTTCTCTACACCCAGGTGTCCACCCATTATATGCCCATGGGCTAAATCTAGTACCATCCGGCGAAAGGGTTTGGGGACCACTAACTGTTCTACCACCTCCTCCCCTTGCTTTACCACTTGATACAGCAAGTTATTGTTAAGAGCCATGTAGGGAAAAGACACCGCTACATCATTTTCAACTGGTTCCCCATCAATCATTCTAATGTTTTCACGGGCTCTATTAAGTGTGGAATCTTTCAGTTCCGTACAAAAATCCTCTTTTCTGACCTCTAGGTCAGGCACCACATTCTGTCCACTCTCACTAGAGCCAGCGATCATCTCTTGTTCTATATCCTCAATGTCTGGGGTTGGATCCAACTCCTCCTGCTCCCCAGCCATTACAGAAAAAGGAAAAAGGTCTACACCTTCCTTGGACACATCCACAGTTTCCCCTTCCACCTTGCCGTCAAAGGGGTCAGGAGTGAGTTCAGGAGTTTCCAGCGTTTCCCCAGCAGGGGGAGCTCTGTCTTCCTGACTCCCCTCCTTATCCCATAACTTCCAGAAATGGGGAAAATCTCTCCCCACTATGGCTTCATGAAGCAGAGAGGGCACCACCCCCACAGAATGGGTCACAGGGCCCCAGGGAGTACCAATCTCCACCAGAGCAGTCTGGTAATTACGTGTATCACCATGAATACAAATAACTCCAATCATGCTAGGGTGTAGGCTGGCAGGGTTTACCAAATCACTTTTAACCAAGGTCACAACACTACCCGAGTCTAGCAGAGCAGTTACTGGCTTTTCATCAATGGCAATCACACACATTTGCTTTTCCATGCGTTTCTGACATGCTGCAGTACATACCACCTGTGCAAAAAGAGACATGCGTTTTCCTAAATAAGCATTTTCACATTGCATAGGTTCATCATTTAAAGGACAGTTTGCAGCAATATGACCTAACGCATGACAGCGATAACATATATGTTCAGTGCTTAGACCTCTAAATGGCTTTGGGGACCTTCCTGACCTATTTGGCCAGTCTCTAGGTCCTAAGCCTACAGTCTCATTATCTGACACAATAGTCTTATCATTTTTTTCTGAGCCTTTGGCCCATGGAACAGTCTTACCGGATCTTCCGGATAGTTTTCCACCCCTAGTGACATTGGGGTACGGCCCAGGTGAATGAAAAAAGTCCTCAGCGGCTGCATATCTCTCCACCAGGTCCACCAGCTCGTTTGCAGATTTAGGGTCTCCACGGCCGACCCACTTCCTCAAAGTGGCAGGGAGTGCATGCAAATATTGGTCCATGACCACACGCTCCACAATCTGAGGGCCTGACAATACCTCTGGCTGGAGCCATTTTTTGGAGAGATGTATCAAATCGAACATCTGAGATCTGGGTGGTTTGTCAGCCCTGTAATGCCACTGATGCACCCGCTGAGCCCGGACTGCAATGGTGACGCCCAGGCGTGCAAGGACCTCAGCCTTCAGTTTCTCATAGTCCTGGGCATCCCCTGGTTCCAGGTCATAATAGGCTTTTTGGGATTCACCTGTCAAAAATGGCGCAAGCAGTCCTGCCCATTGCTCCTTTTTCCATCCTTCCCGAACAGCAACCCTTTCAAAAGTTGTGAGGTAGGCCTCCACATCATCCGCAGGTGTCATCTTCTGCAAAACATAACTGGCCCGCGCCATTTTCTGCTCCCCTGGCAGCGGATCTGCAGATTCCTTCTTTAATTCTAACAGGTGTTGGGCCACCTGCTTAAGGAGCTCTCGGTCTGCTTGTTGCGCCTCATGTTGTGCCTTTTGGGCCTCATGTTGTACTGCATTGGCCTGCAGTAAGGCTCTTATTATTTCCTCCATCTTCCCACTTGCTCAGGAAGTTGCCCGCCAAATCCACCATATGTGGGGTTAGCTCAGGTGGGGGATCTCCTTCCCTGGGACAAAGGTAGACCGCACAGCAGGCTTTCGTCAAAATCTGACTGGTTGTCAGTTTTATTAAAAGGTTTGCAAGAAATATCAAAATAAAACAAAACATCAAAAATAAACCCTTGCCATCCAGGCACTAACTAAACAGAAGATGATTCCTCTCTCAGAGGTGAAGGGCTTCTCCCTGTCACCAAAACAAAATAACAGCAAACCTTTTCTTGTAGGTATAGTCCATACACACAGCTCTCTCAGAATACCTCTCTGAGTCCCAGGCCACGAGCAACTCCTTGCTCCAGCTCTGCCCTTTTTGTATCACCTGCTGGTGGTCATCAGTGGAGCCCAAACTCTGGTCCGGAACCACCTCTGCCATTGTGGCCCCGAAAACCCGGAGTGGACTCCACCTTACACCTCACAGTATGATCTCATGCGAGGTGACACATACCGTCCATCCATCAGTTTGCCGTTCATACTGTCACAATATATATATATATATATATATATACACACACATACACACACTGAAAGCAAAGAAGAAAAAATTGGGGGTAGTTGCAATTTTTCACACAATATTAGAGCACATTTGTCAAATCCACATTTTCAGTAAAAGATACACTAAAGGTAATTTTAGTGCATAAAAACACAATATACTACCCAATTTTTGGCAAATTATAAAAGATGAGGTTGGGACGAGTAAATAGATACTGAATATGTCAAGCCTCCAAATTGGGCTTGCCTGTGATATGGCAACAACCTGCAGTACCCAAAATAGTCCATAGGAGTTGCTTTAAAAGCCATTACACATCAGTTTAGAGTTAAAGTAATATTAAAGGCTTCAAATTTTTTTTTAATAACATCTTATACTTACCTGCTTTGTGTAAGGGTTTTGCACACAGCAGCCCCGATCCTTCTCTTCTCAGGTACTCCGCCAGTGCTACTGACTCTTCCCCCCTGCCGAGTGCCCCCAGGCCAAGCCGCTTCCTCTGGGGGCACTCGTACATGCTCACTCCCAAGCCCCACTCTGTGTGTCCATAACTCATACCGAATGAGGCTTAATCCCACCCCCTGCTCTCTCCTCACTGGCTCTGATTGACAGCAGCAGGAGTCAAAGGCCGGTGCGGCCAGACACTGACCATCACATCCATATCCATTCGCCAGAGGGTATATTGGTGAACATTCCACCAGCGGACATCCACTATAGCAGCTTGGAGTGTGTTTAAAATCCCAGTCTAGCAGCTGCTGTTACAAGTGATTAAAGGGTGTGAATTAGGTTCAGGGGGGCAGTGTCTAGGATATGAAACAAAGATCAAGAAGGAGCGTTCAAAGCTAATCTTAAAGCAGAGCTACAAGATTTTTTTTTTTTGCCCACACTGCATGGGTTAACTTCTCGTTTTGTCTAGGGGTGAACAGAGAGGCTATACTCACCCGATCCTTCGATCCTCCCTAAAATGGTGCTCCCCCATGTCCGGTGGTGGACTGTTCCTGCTTTCCTCACATCCACAGTTGGTCTGTTGGTGAGATGACGTCATGAACAGTCCAACGCACAAAACCGCTAGGTGGGGGGGATGGGTGTGCAGGAGTGGCTGGGACCAGTCATGCGTTGGGAGGATTGGTGGATTAGATGAGCATATCTCCACTCTCCTTACATAGTTACATAGACAAAAAATTCCTGTAGTTCTTCTTTAAAAAAAGTATTTTTTTACCAAAAGAGTAGTTGATGCTTGGACTAGACTTCCAGCAGAAGTGGTGAGTCAGTCAACAGTGAAGTGAATTCAAAAATTGTAAGTTCCAATTGTATTGAACTGTATTGTTGCTGTATTGTCTCCCGTTATATTGTAAAGCGCTGAGCAAACTGTTGTCGCTATATAAATCCTGTATAATAATAATAAAAATGTTTGGGACAGCATAGATCCTTACTCGGACAGAATGGTTAAAAAAGGGGGAAAAAAATAAACAATAAACTAAAAAAACAAAACAAAAAACAATGCAGACTTGATTGACCACTTGTTTTTTTTTCTTCGGTCACTCTTCTAAGTTTCTACGTTTCTAGTACTGAACAAAAACGGTATGCCCGCTGCATCCACTTGGGTCTTTAAAAATGAATGTATTCAATCAGTAATGTGACATCTGCCATGAACTAACATCCACTAATTTAATGATGCATCAAAAACAAACCAGATCCAGAGAGCCCCGTACTCCAGCACGCCTTTCTACGCCGTTTCTATATTTCTAATACCTTGTCCTCTTCCTGACAGTTGCTCTGTAACACCACAGGCTCTGTATAAAATTGGTGGAGACACATCTGACATAAATAAACATCACCATCATCTCCCAACCCGAGCAAACATTGACATTCTAGGATCTTCAAAGGCCGGCCACGGCAATGCAAGCCTTCCTTTAGCTTTTCTTTTTTTTAACCGTAAAAATGAAAGCTGCCACGGATTGGTTGCTATGGACAACAGACTCTTTCTGCGGTGTTTATCCACAGGCCATTGTCATTGGCTACATATCAATTGAAGATGGTAAGTCCTAAAACTCACTTCGAAGACCACAATGGGTGACAACGCATAGCAACCACTCAGAATTCAGCTTGCAGCGATCAGGCCGCAGTGACCTGAAAACTAACTGGCTGTGCTTTGTTGCTATGGCTCGGTTTCCACTTCCTCATTAAAAATAAGCCTGTCTATGATGAAGTATCTGAAAAGCTTCTCCATTAGCAGGATTCTGACATGTAAACAAACATCTGAGATGGGAAATGTTGTCTACTGACACAATGCTTCTCTTGTCCTCAATCACTAGAAAATGAATCATCTCCAGCATGTAGCAGCACCATTACATAGAGGAGATCTCAGCTCCCGTAGCACAATGCTCTTCAATGACCTCCACACAAGGTGACATTACAGGCGAAGAACGAGCGGCGAAGCACAGACCCGCCATCTACAGAAAATCATGCCTCCAGCTCAACTGTCACACAATTGTTTCTAAAGTGACTGAAAGCATCACAGGGATGGAAATCAGATGCTGCTGGTCCTTCAGGGCACCAGGTGGGCTGAGTGAATGCGCACTTCTGATGTGCAAAGTGCTGGAACTAAGGCTCACCATACATGTCACAATCTGACCATAAAACCGACTTCAGATTTACCAAAATATGAGGTCCTAACAGTGGCCACACACGCTTCCATTTTTTTATCCAATCAATGTACGACTCAATCAAAAGGATCAACATAAACTTTCCTTCTGATCGATTTAGACTTGATTAAGATTGGATTTGATTAAAATAAGTTGATTGGTCAGGGCAGAAAATTATTAATTGTGTTGGATGCTTTGTTCATGAATTCAATCGTATTTCGAACAAGCAGGTAATAAGATTACAAGGTAAAACGAGATATGATCGATAACTTACAATCACATCTTCCAATTATTGATCGACATCCTCTTCCCAGTGTGTGGCATATTGAACAAATGAGTGTTGACTGTCGATTAATTATTCCTATCAGGAGAGATCGATCGGAAATTGAATTGAACATTTATCAGTGTGTATGGCCACCATATGGCTTACCATTACCTATACAATCTTTGTACAATCCTACCAAGATTATGTAATATGTGGACAGACCTGAACAATCCATTCATTTAATATCACATCAGGAAAAGCTTGAACTACACAGTTGATGGCAGATCTAAAGGACAGTATACAATCAGATTTTATAGTGTATGGTCATCTGATGCACTTTGATATGCAATCAATTTCTTTTCCATTCAGTCTCCACCGATAGGAATAATCAATCGTCAATCAATGTGTGATCAGCAAACAATAGAACAGACATAACTTCCCTTCCAATTGATTTAGACTCAATATAAATCAGATTTGATCAAGCTGAGTAGAACGGCCAGGGCAGATCGTTAACTTACAATCATATCTAACAACTATTGACCGAAATCCACTTGCCTGTGTGTGTAATATATCAATCAAATAGATTGTTGACGATATTCAGGATATTACTATCGAGAGTAATCGATTGGAAGAAAAACCGATCATTTTTTGAAGCATGTCTGACCACCATAACTCATCTCTCCACTCAATCTGTACCCAATCAGGCAAGCCCTTGCTTATTTGCGGTAGATCCAGTAGAGATTGTACAATCAGACTGTAACATGAATGGCGAGCTTACGATTAACACAGAATAGTAAGAGATGATTGGCTGCTGAGGAATATTGCCTTTTATCACTAAACTAAGCCTGAAAAGCTGCAATGTTTTTCTTCAGCTGACTTCTCAGGTTGGGTACCATCTGCTACCCTCTCCGGTGTGACACAGTGGCAGTGCACAGTGACAGTTGGGCATGAATGAATTGCAGTGGAAGAACTGGCAGAACAGGTCACCAAACCTAATCCGTGTAACGCCATCTCTGCAATTGATGTCATGGTAAGAAGGGCCACTAACTGCAATGATCTCTTCCTGCAGATCTGAGCTATATTTGTACTGGGAAGTCCATTGCAATGCATAGCTCTTCTGTCTCTGCACTGCAGTAAGTTACTGATATCTTCTATAGTCTGTCACATATACAAACAGCCATCATCTGCCATCCACTCATACCTAGGTATGCTCAGACAATAGACAGGTACACCTGGAGCAGGAGGAGGATCACTGGCACAGCAGATCCCTCTGCCATTGTATGACAGATATCCCAGCATAACCATAGCAGGCAGAAGAAGCCCTCAGATCCCTGATACAGCAGATCTCCTGCTGTCATGTGACAGGTACCTGGGCACCACCATAACAAGCAGAAGATGCCCTCTGATCCCTGGCACACCAGATCTTGCCATCACAGATCCCTGGGCAACTCCATAGCAGAAAGAAGAAGCCCTGTGATCGCTAGATCTCCTGCCATCATATGAAAAGGTACTCAGGCACCTCAGTGCCAAGCACAAGATCCCTGGCGCAGCAGATCTCCTTGCAATCATATGAAAGATACCCCTCTGATACCCACTGATCTCTGGCACAGCAGATCCCCTGCCATCAAAGGTACCCCAGAATCCACATACCAAGCAGAAGATGCCCTCTGATCCCTGGCACGGCAGGTCTTTGTCATCCCAGGTACCCAGGCACCTCCTTAGCAGACAAATAGAAGCTGTGATCACTAGATCTCCTGCTATCATATGAGTGGTACATGGGCACCTCAATGGCAGGTAGAACATCCCGGGAACAGCAGATGTCATGACTGGTACCTTGATACCACCATGGCATGAAGAAGATCCCTGGCACAGTAGATCCCACTGCCATCATATGACAGGTACCCCATAGCAGACAGATGATGCCCTGTGATCACTAGATCTCCTTCCATCATAAGACAGGTAGTTGGGGAGCACCATACCAGGAAGAAGATGTCCTCTGATCTCTGGCACAGCACATCTCAGGTCGCTTCCATAGCAGGCAGATGATACCCTGGGATCACTAGATCTCCTTCCATCATAAGACAGGTAGTTGGGGAGCACCATACCAGGAAGAAGATGTCCTCTGATCTCTGGTACAGCACATCTCAGGTCGCTTCCATAGCAGGCAGATGATACCCTGGGATCACTAGATCTCCTTCCATCATATGACAGGTAGTTGGGCAGCACCATACCAGGCAGAAGATGCCTTCTGATCCCTGGCACAGTACATCCCAGGTCCCAGGGCACCTCCATAGCAGGCATGCCCTGGGATCACTAGTTCTCCTTCCGTCATATGACTGGTACTTGGGAACCTCAATGGCAGGCAGAACATCCCTGGCACAGCAGATCCCATGGCACCACCATGGCATGAAGACGATCCCTGGCACAGCAGATCACATGGCAGGTACCCAGGCATCTCCATAAACACACAGATGATCCCTGGCACAGCAGTTCCCCTGCCATCATGTGACAAGTACCCCAGAGCAGTCAAAAGATGCCCCCGATCCTTGGTACAGCAGATCCCCTGTCATCATATGACAGGTACCACAGAGCAGGCAGGAGATGCCCCCTGATCCTTGGCACAACAGGTCCCCTGCCATCATATGACAGGTACCCCCGAGCACTCACAAGATGCCCCCTGATCCCTGGTACTGCAGATCCCCTGCCATCATATGACAGGTACCCCAGAGCAGTCAGAAGATGCCCCCTGATCCTTGGCACAGCAGATCCCCTGCCATCATATGACAGGTACCCCCGAGCAGTCACAAGATGCCCCCTGATCCTTGGCACAGCAGATCCCCTGCCATCATATGAATGACAGGTACCCCAGAGCAGTCAGAAGATGCCCCCTGATCCTTGGTACTGCAGATCCCCTGCCATCATATGACAGGTACCCCAGAGCAGTCAGAAGATGCCCCCTGATCCTTGGCACAGCAGATCCCCTGCCATCATATGACAGGTACCCCCGAGCAGTCACAAGATGCCCCCTGATCCTTGGCACAGCAGATCCCCTGCCATCATATGACAGGTACCCCCGAGCAGTCACAAGATGCCCCCTGATCCCTGGTACTGCAGATCCCCCGCCATCATATGACAGGTACCCCAGAGCAGTCACAAGATGCCCCCTGATCCTTGGCACAGCAGATCCCCTGCCATCATATGACAGGTACCCCCGAGCAGTCACAAGATGCCCCCTGATCCCTGGTACTGCAGATCCCCCGCCATCATATGACAGGTACCCCAGAGCAGTCACAAGATGCCCCCGATCCTTGGCACAGCAGATCCCCTGCCATCATATGACAGGTACCCCTGAGCAGGCAGAAGATGCCCCGATCCTTGGCACAGCAGATCCCCTGCCATCCCAGGTTCCCGGGCCCCTCCATGGCAGGTTACCTGGTAGCTGAGGGCACACTCGGGCTCGCTGCTCCCCGCAGGCATGTCTGATGTGCTGGGATGGATCTCCGGCCGCTCCGATCCTTAGTCGTCCTGCGGAATGGATGGCGGAGATGTGATCGCTCCCATGGAATAGGATGAGGCTGCTCCCCGGTACTGCGGAGGATGGGGGGTGTCATTCAATGGAGGGGCTCCGCCACCCCACCCGCACAGCCCAGCATGGGGAGGTTTGCCAAGGTCGGTGTGTGCGAAGGGGGAGCAGGTGACAGCGGAGGGGAGAGAAGGGAGAATGAGATCCCAGGCAGAGGAGAGACAGGAGGCATGACATAGGGAGAGGCCACACCCTCCGCCCGGAATACACCGCACCCCCGACTCCCTATAGACGTGTCCCTGACACCACCTGGGACAGACCTGGACACCTCCACATCCCATGGGGGCAGTGCACGTCTACACCCCACATCCCTGCACTATGGTGGCCACACAAGCTTCCATTCTTTTTTCTCAGTTTATTATTACTTCAGTCAACCAGGATAAACAAACGATCAATGACCTGTTCATAAATCCAGATGTATTTTATTCGATCAGATTATAAGATTACATGATGGAAACAGAAATGTAACCAATCATTTACCATCATAAATTACAATCATGTCTTAACTATTGATCACAATCTACTTCCCCATGTGACATAACAGCATTTTCTTTGGCATTTTTCCATCTATTTTATTGCCTTTTATTATTATTAATATCCAGGATTTATATAGCTTCAACAGTTTACACTTTACAAAATGAAGGCAGACGTTACAATGCAATCAGATGTCCTTGCTCGTTAGAGCTTACAATCTAAGAGGGAGGTTTTATTGTTGTAAGGTCTTTGGCAGCGCCACATTTTTTTAAATGAACTGAATGGGTTGTTAACTATAGACTGATTATTCCTATCAACAGATCATATGGAAAATAAATCAATCATTCACAAAATATCACATACCAAAACATAAATAAATCACACAGCACTAGTCGGGAACATTTCATAGGCCGTCTTTACTGGTCTTTTATCAATTCACATAGACATTATGTCTTCGGTCACACCGAATCCGACTTTGAAATTGTGCAACTTCGCTTGAATTTCAAATTCAGATGCCACTGCAACTTGGAAAACATCTGTGCGACTTCATGCACAGATGTCTATGCAAGTCGCACCTGAACTTGCAAAAAGTAGTTCTACGTTCAAAATTGGTGCGACTCTGACATAGTCGGAGTCACATCAATTTGACTGCTTCAGTTGTGGAGTTGTCATGCGATTTGAAATAGCAATGGGCCGAACACCTCCTTTTTCATTTCGTGTTCAAACATTTGACCCTAACGAAAGTTCGACCACAAACTTCGAACAGGGACAATTCACTAAGCGGTATTTTACCACATCCCTAGTATGTGGTAAGATACTGTGCAGCTCCAAAAATACCGCACAAGTTATATTATTAAGTCATGCAGTATTTTAATGAAGAAAACATTCTTTAATGTTTCACATGTTAGCAAGGTTCCACGCTGACAGCTGAATTGAAAAAGAATTGCTGGCAATTAAAAAATTTTTTAACAAACGGCATGGGGTCCCCCCCATCCATCCCATCCATACCAAGCCCTTCAGGTCTGGTGTGGATTTTAAGGGGAACCCCCACGGCAACATTTTTATTTTTTAAATGACGTGGGGGTCCCTCCAAAATCCATACCAGACCCTTATCTGAGCATGCAGCCTGGCAGGTCAAGAAAGGGGGGAACGTGCAAGCGTCCCCCCTCCTGAACCATACCAGGCCACATGCCCACAACTTGCCCCCCCCTCCAAAGAAGCTTGTTCCCATGTTGAACTTATGTTTGACTCAAATATCAGACCCAACTCTATTTGAAACGATCAAATGGCATGACAATTTGCACCGGTGTGAGTGGGGACTTAAGGACAATTTCACCTTTCTAAAAAAAAATTTGCAGGTAAAAAAAAAAAAAAAGTGCATTTATTTATTTATTTAAATTAAGAACTTATAAAGCATTGCAATCAACATTGCAATCAGCAGATCGTGGGTGCAATCTCAGGCTCCTGAAGACTGTCAGTGTTGCTGCCTGCCCATACCTCATACAAATGAAAAAAACAGTTTCTGAGTGTCAACAGCTCCCAATAGGACAACAGGCACAGCCCAAATAGCAGTGGTCAAACTAACTATGTCACACCTAGAAGTGTGAAAAGAATGAGTTGAGCTGCCGAGTCAACAGGTCAAGTAGCTCTAAGAAAGCCTTTATAAATGATAAAATAAGAAAATGAAGCTTGCCTAGCCCAGGAACCACCACCAAGAAGGTCTTATGTACTGATGAATCAAAATTTAAAGCTTTGGTTCATCATGGAGCCTTTTCGTAACCTTGCAAAGTAAGTGAAAGGATGGCTCCTGAATGTGTGATGTTATTACTGCCAAATATGAAGGAAGCTTGATGATCTGGTGTTCTCTTGTTGCAACCAGAGTTGCCGATTATCTACAGTATGTGTCGGTTTGCACAGAGTGACTGTCACCCTGAACCAACAGGCCTTCAATTTTTTTTTCTGTTCTGTGCTTTCATCTCAGAGTACTTTGAGAAATTAACCTTTTAATAAAAAATGGAAACACGGAGGTGTTCTAAAATGTTTGAGTCCTCTCACACATATGAAATATTGCTCTTTACTCTTGCATGAAATGTTCTGCAGATGCAGGGTGTAATATTGGGGGTTTCCACCTAGACCAACCTTTTTACCGCAGAGGAACCCCTAAAATAATTTTGAGGTCTTGGGGGACCTTAAAACCAATTCATTATGGGTCAATAGCAAGAATGTATTGAGTGGGTCAATAGAAAAAATGCAACCCTTTCAGTGATGGTCAAAATGCCACTCTAACAGACATCTAAAATAATTGGTGTCAAGCTGCTGGCTTTGCCAAGTTGTTTTAGTCCTGGAACTAAGCAGGCATCATTAAATGCGAGGTCAATCACCCACAGCTCAAGGAACACCTAGCAACCTCTAGAGCAGCCTTTCTTAACCTTTTCAGCACAAAGGAACATTTGAAATAACTTTCTGGTCCCTGGCAACCCCTGCTAAAAAATTACTATATGTACAATGTATGATACATTAGTGTGAGGGTCAGTAGGAAGAATCATCCCTACACTTGTGGTCATTGGGAAGAACTCCCCCATTACAGATAGCTATAAAGATCAATGGAGTCAGAGGGAGCTTATCTGAGAGGCAGAAATTGCTCATTGCTCAGAGAACCCCTAGCAACCTCTAGAGGAACCCTAGTGGAGAGACCCTGACCTAGACAGACAACCCCCTCTTTGTAGACTGCTTAGAAGTCTAATTGGCGGCGCTCATTACCTTCTGATTGTGCAGTGTGAGGTATACCTCAAAAATCAATTCAATGTAAATCCAGTCAGGCAAACCGTCAAACTACATATTTGTTAGTAAGTAAAATCAGATTGTACAGTATGGCTAGCTTTCCTCCAGTGATTAGCATCAGCCTGCAACGCTGCCAAGCAGGCCACTCTGACAGCAGGAGACAGAGTAGAATGCCAAGTCTGAACCAGAGGGCCCGATTGGTAAAGATGGATCATGGCAATCTGCCGAACAACATTGATCGGGTGAGAGTTCCATGCATCCACTAACAAAGTGAACATTATTAGTTCACCACCTCAGTTATCTGTTTGCACATAGCTGGAAACATTACATACAGTTGCCCCAGTTTACAGCCTAGTTATACCAGAGCCATTGTTGGAATATATTTGCAGTATTGTTATAGTTCAAGCTGACCGCGGGACATACAGTTACAGACCAAGATACAGCAGTGCCAACTAAATCAACAAGTCCAACTCTGCAGAGCAGGATTCCTACTACTGGTCATCTTTTGTTTTTGACATTCAGAGGGAGTTGTCTTTGTCTATAGACATTTATGTCCATGGTTTCTATTTACTACTTCAAGTTCAATTCATGGTTAGAGTTTTTAAAGGGAACCTTACACTAATTCTTTACCATCAATCAGGGAAGTGTTGAATCTTCTCCTTTTCCCTCTCTATGCTTGATGTGACCACCCTGAGGAACTATTATCCACCTCTTGATGCAACTTCATACCAATTGGGTCCCAACAGGCATGCAGAAGACATGATAGAGCTCTTAAAAGGGACACTGCCAATTATAACTGATAATTCTCTTTATTTCACATATAATCCAAGGGGCATTTTTAACTTGGGCTGAAGAGTTTGACAAGTGGCCTCACTTGTCAAACTCGCCAGTCGAGTTCAATAGGCTGCACTGCAACTGCAGGCAATGCATACAATTGCAGCTCGATAGTGCAGCATTATAGGATTAAATCAGACTCCTCCTCACTGCCTGTCAAATGCCCTCTACAAAATACTGTGACTGGAAGGAGAGAGCCTGAATTCAGTACAGAGGGGATTACTACAGATCCTGACCTAGTATGAGGAAAAGGTACATACAGTTGTGTTCAAAATAATAGCAGTCAGACATCACTAACCTGATCAATCACTGTTTTTGGTAGAAATGATATTTCTACATGGCAAATAATTTACTAGCAGGTGTAGTAGAGTAATAGAAATCCAACAGACCCAACAGTCATGACATGCATGCTGCTGATTCTGTGTAATTGAATCACTAATTGAAAGGGGCATGTTCAAAATAATAGCAGTGTGGAGTTCTATTAGTGAGGTCATTCATTCTTTGAAAAACAGGTGGCAATTATTCCCCTTATTTAAGGAAGGAAGGCAGCAAATGTTGTACATGTTGGTTACAGTGCATTTCTCTCTGAAATTCTGAGGAAAATGGGTCGTTCCAGGCATTGTTCAGAAGAACAGCGTACCTTGATTAAAAAGTTGATTGGAGAGGGGAAAACATATAAAGAAGTGCAGAAAATGATAGGCTGCTCAGCTAAAATGATCGCAAATGCTTTAAAATGGCAACCAAAACCTCAAAGACATGGAAGAAAGCGAAAAACTACCATTCAAATGGATAGAAGAATAGCCAAAATGGCAAGGACTCAGCCAACAATCAGCTCCAGGAAGATCAAAGAAGGTCTAAAGTTACCTGTGGGTACTGTTACAATTAGAAGACGCCTATATGAAGCCAAGCTATCTGCAAGAAGCCCCCGCAAAGTCCCACTGTTGAAAAAAAGACGTGCTGAAGAGGTTACAATTTGCCAAAGAGCACATTGACTGGCCTAAAGAGAAATGGCGCAACATTTTGTGGACTGATGAAAGTAAGATTGTTCTTTTTGGGTCTAGTGGCCGGAGACAGTTTGTCAGACGACCCCCAAACACTGAATTCAAGCCACAGTACACTGTGAAGACAGTGAAGCATGGTTGCGCAAGCATGATATGGGGATGTTTCTCATACTTCGGTGTTGGGCCTATTTATCACATACCAGGGATCATGGATCCATTTGAATACATCAGAATACTTGAAGAGGTCATGCTGCCTTATGCTGAAGAGGAAATGCCCTTGAAATGGGTGTTCCAACAAGACAACGACCCCAAACACACCAGTAAACGTGCAACATCTTGGTTCCAGACCAACAAGATTGACGTTATGGAGTGGCCAGCCCAATCCCCGGATCTTAATCCAATAGAAAACATGTGGGGTGACATCAAAAATGCAGTTTCTGAAGCAAAACCAAGAAATAGAGAAGAACTGTGGAATGTAGTCCAATCCTCCTGGGCTGGAATACCTGTTCACAGGTGCCAGAAGTTGGTTGACTCCACTGTTCACTTTTCTCCCATTTTTTTAGAGGAACAACACAAATTTGATATATTTTTCTTCATGTTTTGATTTGGAATAGAATGTGTAGTGTTCCCAATGCATTTGTGTGTATGGAAATAAAAGCTATTAGAAGGATTCTCAGCTTTATTCACTTTTTTCAACACACTGCTATTATTTTGAACACAGCTGTAATTCCTAGGGTTTTCAGTGTGCAGGCGCTAACACAGGAAGAAATTGGCCAGGTAGCAGAGTGTTGGGAAAGCACTGAGACTTCGAAGCAATGCTCTCCCACCAGAACCGAGCCTCCCTGCTGTACCGATCAACTCAGACTCTCTCCTTCCAGTTCTGCAGCTCTCCACATGGACATCTATCAGCAAGCCTCTCTATCATCTTCCTCAGAGAAGCATGCTGGTAGTGGAGGCATCAAGGGCTGGATAGGAACAGCCCAAGGGCCAAATATGGCCCTGGGCTGCAATTTGGTAAGGTCTGTTTTAGAAGATAAAATGAAAAATAGTTTCATACCTAATCCTGCAGGAGAACCACTTACAGGGACACACAAGCAGACATGGTGAATAGTTCTCACATGGACTCTCAGGTTCTTCAGGTAGACAGTCAAATAGATTCTTACAAGGAGATTTGCAGCAAGGAACAAGCAAGGAGCACACTTTTTTTTTTTACCAAACTGACACTCACGTAGCCCCTGTGTGGCAACAGAGCTTACACTCATGTATTTTCAATGATGTGGCAAATTGTACAAAAAGTACTGATTGCCAGGGTCACCAACCCAAAATATTATTTGCTTAAAAACTGGCAGCTGAAAAAGTATAAATAACTCAAACTTTACCCTAGGTTTACATATGTGCGGCCGTGCAGGCCGCGATTTGCACAAACATAAGAGCCCATTCATTTGAATGGACTCTCGTGCCCTGGGACATGCAGGGAAGAAGTCCCTGCACTACATGGGAAATTGCAACCCTTGCACCAAGTGAAATTCCCAGTACGGTTGCGTTTTCCAGTGCGGGCTCTGTACCATTAGAATTGATGGCACCTGCCCGCAGGTCCCGCATTCCTCTGTGTGGGCAGTGCAGCTGTAGGTATTTGTGCAGGTCCCGCAGCAGCACCACCCACACAGATGTGAACCAAGCCTAACAGACATAGCTCAACACTGTATTTTATATTTTTTTAGTTGCAACAATATTTCTGTATTTGCAATTGTAACATGTCAGTGATGGTACTTCATATTAACACTTTACCATCAAGTAACAGGAGCAATGACGGGGCAGGCCCCACACTTCCGAGTGCACTACAGTTTCCAGAATTTGGAAATGTTTCTTAATTTTTTTTATATTTTAAAATCAATATAATTTAAATTATCATATGACTAGAATTCTGTGTGGAAATAATTTTTGAACACACGCACAAAAATCATCAGATGCATTTTTTTTATCGACCTTTCAAACAGCCTTAATAATCCTGATTTTTCTTTGACAGTTCATAACATTTGAGGGGGAAAAAGACTGACATGGGTTTTAACGATTCACTACTCTATCTAAAAGTAAAAAAAAACAGTTTTGGCTTTAGATATGATTTAAAGCTGAACTTCTGGAATGATACAAACTTTACCCTTGCAGTGGGGCCACTGCATTGCAATGGTTAAATGCTCATTTAGTCTAGGGGTGCAGGGATAAGGTGTGATACTTACCTTGTGTCCAGTCCAGTGCTGCCCCTCTTTAACCACTTGCCTACCGGGTACTTTTACCCCTTTATTGCCCAGGCCAATGTTCAGCTTTCAGCACTGTTGCACTTTGAATGACAATTGTGCGGTCATGCAACACTCTACACATATGTCATTTTTATCTTTTTTTTTCACACATATAGAGCTTTCTTTTGGTGGTATTTTATCACCACTTTTTTTTTATTTTTGCACTATAAATGACCAAAGAGTAACAATGAAAAAAGGTTTTCTTTGTTTCTATTATAAAATTTTGCAAACAAGTAATTTTTCTCCTTCACTGATGTGTGTTGATGAGGCTGCACTGATAGGCAGCACTGATGGGTACTGATAGGAAGCACTGATGAGGCTGCACTGATAGGCAGCACTGATATGCTGTACCGATGAGGCAGCACTGATGGGCATTGATGAGGAGGTACTGATGATGCTGCACTGATATGAGGCACTGATGGGCACTGATAGGCAGCAATGATGGGCACTGACTGGCAACACTAACTGGCGGTACTGATAGGTGGCACTGATGGGCATAGATTGGCAGCATTGATGGGCAGCACTGTTGGGCAATGATGGGCAGTACTGCTGGGCACCGATGGGCAGCACTGCTGGATACTAATAGGCAGCACTGTCAGGCACTAATGGGCACTTTTGTGACAGTTGCCAGCTATCAGCAGTACTTTCCTCATGCTGGGACATCTTGAGGAATGTACTGCCGATAACTGGCAAGTGTATTTACATGGTGAATGTATATTATATAGGGCGCGCTTGTTGGAGCCCAACCTCTGTAACTGTAAGATAAAGGCACCAGATGGATATCAGGGATGGATGGATGGGAGCAGTAACACTGAGGCAGCTCTTCTTAGAGTGGAAGCAAGGCTCTAATGCAGTAACAAGAAAAAGAGAGGAAGGAGCCTCTAAGTGCAGTATTGACAATTTATTTAGTAAACAATAGATAAATTGCACTTACAAGATACACGGTTAAAAGGACTCCTCATCGTGTGGTAATTAGATCCAGGTGGGTCTGAAGAAAGAGCTTACTGAGCCTACTGAGCATGCTCCGAAATGCATTACCGCCCCCTTCACCTGCTACATCTGACTGTACTCTCCAAGCTTCATTTTTCATGCACAGGCACATCCTGGGCTCTACTTCCTGATGCTATAGACATAGTTTGCTGCTGGATAGCTGGATGTCCCACCTGGATCTAATTACCACACGATGAGTCTTTTTAACCGTTTATCTTGTAAGTGCAATTTATCCATTGTTTACTAAATAAATTGTCAATACTGCACCTAGAGGCGCCCTCCTCTCTTTTTCTATTTACATGGTGATCAGCTGGGATTGGACAGAGCTGAACATGTGGTAAAAGGCCACTGTGATTGGCCTTTTACAATGTCATGTGATCAGCTGTGTCCAAAGGACACAGCGATCACAGACAGAGCTGGGTGTGTGCAGGGGGCACGTTCTAGGAGGACATCATAGATGCCATTCGGCTGTAGAACAGTAAGAAAGTGGTTAAGGTGCTATCAGTCATGCATGCCTTCTCCTTGGGTTAATAGACCTGCACTGTATGTGATGATGCTAGAGGATTGCAAGCCACCCACCCACATTGGGGAGCTTTGGGAAGAAGAGAACAGCGATGGAGCACACCAAATGGATAGGGTAAGTAATACACCATATGCATGCAACCTAGACTGAACAAGCATTTGAAGGTGAAGTTTAGTTTTGTTCTCTCTCTTTGCATAGTTACATTGGTCTAGCTTTTGTTAGATTTTGTTTAATTCCCAGAGTTTAGTTTTAAAGAAGAATTCTGAGATAGGAAAAAAAATCACCCAATAGTACATCCCCCCCCCCCCACACACACACACAAAATACTAAATAACTAATACAAATTTTGAAAATCCTTACCATTTAGGAGAAAAGTGTAACTTGAATTGTCATGACCTCATCTCTGTAGTTCAAAAGATAACAGCATCTGCACTGCCAAGGAGGAGGTGTAACAGCAGGGATTACATCATATCCTCTCTTCTCTTTGTGTGCAGTAAAAGGAAACTACAGTTCCCATCAAACACAGGGAATTGTAGTGAATGTGGACAGGTACACTAGGCCTATACATGTTGAATGTGTCTTGATCTGGCCACCACTGGAAGTGGGGATGAATTACATCACTGCTTCCTGGAGCAACAACTACAGAAGGGATGTGCCAAGACCAGTGGCTGGGGGAATAGGAGGCATAGCAGTCATTGGTCTTAGGAAACCGATGAGAATTAACAGTTTGATTTGAAAATGAATTGGCAACATTTCGGAACAACTACCAAGTGAACGAGAATATGTATAACATATTCATTGAATGTAGGAAATCAGCAACAAGGACATGTAAAGTCGTTTTTTGCACAGAGTTCTGCTTTAAGCACGTTTCTTTCTCAGAGTTTGCTTTTCTCTACACCTCACAGATTGTCCATTCTTGCATAAAGAACACCCATCATGCATTGCTTGTCTAGCATTTTGTCTTTAATCCTCATTTTTCATTGTGTCAGAGTTGAAGTCAGTGAAAAGACGCCCATGTGCACATAGGTTGTCAAAGAAATGATCTGCAACTCACACAGCAGATATCTGCATATGTGCACTGGCCACAATTCTGGTGGGGACAACCAAAGAGCATGCACTTCTAAAGGGATGCAGGAGATGCTATTCTTTAGAAAATGTTAAATGTAATTGGCTTACACTGAAGCCTGCTTAGCCTAGTCATGATGCCACTAAACATAGAGAATGTGTTTTATCAATTCTAATGGCCATTGTATGTTTACCTCCATAACACATTGAAATATACATTTAGATGAATGTGTTTCTGTGGTGTCATCCTTATGTACTCTTGTACTGTTTTATCCAAGATATCATTGCTTACATTTATTTCTCAACAATAATTATTATGCTATGACATTTTTATATGCCATGCTGCTAATAATCTGTAAATCAGAGCAAGAAAAAAAAAACTGTATAGTTAATTTCTGCAATACGCACACAGTTTCCTATGTTAAATCCCTGGAAGTACAGAAAAATATACTGAATATACTGCCAGAAATGCACTCAGATTTTTATTTCTTACTGTAAACTGATAACACACAACGTTTTTGTGGACTAAATGGTGTCAGCCCTGCCTAGTTATCTTTTGCTGAACTACCGATAATTACATTCCTTCAAAACACAAGAAGTGTGCAGAAGACACAGGACAGCTCCAAAGTTCTGACATGAAGAGCAGGTATTTTTTTGCATTTATCAAAGAGATATAACAAATAAAAACAATGCTTTATTTAGCAGACCAAGTGAGATAAAACAAGAAAAGTTTATTGTTACAGCGGAACTAAACCCTCCTATCATGTTCAGCCAAGGAAACTGCCAGTTGGCCTGTTTGATCTGCAACTGCCATAGTGCTGCACATGTGATCAGTTATGACACCAGTCATTTGATGGTTGGACAGTTTGCTTTAGAGCACAAGCAGATGTGACAGCTATTAGACATGTGCAGAACCGAAAAATTTGTTTGGTTTTGGGTATATTCGTTATGTTACTAATATCGTTATTCATTTTTGGAATTTGTTTGGTTTCGCTTTGTTTATTCATTTTCTGACAAATTTAGAATGTTTGGAACAATCAGAATTTGAATCAGTCAAAAATTCAACTGATCCGAATTCTATTTGAAGAATAGCTGGTTGCTAAGGAGCCGGCCGGCAAGTCGGCCGCCATGTTCTTAACAACCAATGGCTCATCAGCTATCAGTGGGATTCCCCGCTGATAGCTGAATGCAAACAAAACAATTGCTGGCAATTAAAAATTCTGAAAAAAAATGCTGTGGGGTTCCCCCTAATCCATACCAAATGAGAAAAAAAATCCAGACAATCACATTGGCTGATTTGGAAAGAATTTATTTGCAAATTATGGTGGAAAATAAGTATTTGGTCACCTACAAACAAGCAAGATTTCTGGCTCTCACAGACCTGTACCTTCTTCTTTAAGAGGCTCCTCTGTCCTGCACTCATTACCTGTATCAATGGCACCTGTTTGAACTTGTTATCAGTATAAAAGACACCTGTCCACTACCTCAAACAGTCACACTCCAAACTCCACTACGGTGAAGACCAAAGAGCTGTCGAAGGACACCAGAAACAAAATTGTAGACCTGCACCAGGCTGGGAAAACTGAATCTGCAATAGGCAAGCAGCTTGGTGTGAACAAATCAACTGTGGGAGCAATAATTGGAAAATGGAAGACATACAAGACCACTGATAATCTCCCTCGATCTGGGGCTCCACGCAAGATCTCACCCCGTGGGGCAAAATGATCACAAGAACGGTGAGCAAAAATCCCAGGACCACACGGGGGGACCTAGTGAATGACCTGCAGAGAGCTGGGACCAACGTAACAAAGGCTACCATCAGTAACACACTACGCCTCCAGGGACTCAGTATTGAGATGAACTTTTGATATTGACCAAATACTTATTTTCCACCATAATTTGCAAATAAATTCTTTCCAAATCAGCCAATGTGATTGTCTGGATTTGTTTTCTCATTTTGTCTCTCATAGTTGAGGTCTATCTATGATGCCAATTACAGGCCTCTCTCATCTTTTTAAGTGGGAGAACTTGCACAATTGGTGGCTGACTAAATACTTTTTTGCCCCACTGTATATATATATATATATATATATATATATATATATATAAAACGCCATTTGTAGACGCTATAACTTTTATGCAAACCAATTAATATGCACTTATTTGGATTTTTTTTAGCAAATACATGTAGCAGAATACATTTTGACCTAAATTTATGAAGAAATTCAATTCTTTTTATTTTTTTATTAGATATATTTTATAGCAAAAAGTCAAAAATATATTTTTTTTTTCAAAATTAGCAGTCTTTTATAGTGCAAGAAATAAAACATGCAAAGGTGATCAAATACCACTGAAAGAAAGCTCCATTTGTGGTAAAAATAAATACATTTTATTTATGTACAATGTTGTATGACCACACAATTGTCAGTTAAACTAACGCTGCGCTGTATTGCAAAAAATGGCCTGGTCATTAAGGGGGGTAAATCTTCCGGAGGACAAGTGGTTCATTGCGGACAATTGTTTTGTTTACATTTAGGTGTCAGCAGGGAACCCCACTGACAGCTGATTAGTCATCCGTTGTTAAGAACGCAGCAGCTACCTTGGCGTTCCGCTCCTTAGCAACCAGCTATTCTTCAAATAGAATTTGGATTGTTGATCAATTTTTGACCAATTCAAATTGTTTTGAAAATGTAGATTTAGTTAGAAACATGTAGATTTAGTTAGAAAACAAATATATAAAACGAAATTGAATTAATTTTAAACCAAATTCGTTACTATTTCATTTGGAGGTTCGGATACATCCGAATCTCCAAATAAGCAAAAATTCAACCAAATTTATATTTGGACCAAAATGAATTGCATATGTCTAACAGTTACATTCCTGTAACTTTTTTTTTAAACTGGTAACTCGATAGATTTTGTTCCGTTTTAGGATTAACATTTGCTTACTCCTAAAAATACTGGCATATGCCTGCAGAAGAAAAATTTAGACCAATAATATAAAACACCCTTTGACTCCATTCTCTTGCTCTCACTGTCCTCAAAATCTCCAGATTCCATTTTGTTTTGCTGCTATGCTCCGACTTCCTGTTAGAAGGTGACTGTGTTCATTCTCCATTGTCCCAATATAGAGTATGTAGGAACATAGCCACCCTCTCCTTCTTACTCCTGAGATGGACTATGGACTATGGTATGTACAGGTGAAACTCGAAAAATTAGAATATTGTGCAAAAGTTCATTTATTTCAGTAATGCAACTTAAAAGGTGAAACTAATATATGAGATAGACTCATTACATGCAAAGCAAGATAGTTCAAGCCGTGATTTGTCATAATTGTGATGATTATGGCTTACAGCTCATGAAAACCCCAAATCCACAATCTTAGAAAATTAGAATATTACATGCAATCAATAAACAAGGATTGTACATAGAACAATATCGGACCTCTGAAAAGTATAAGCATGCATATGTACTCAGTACTTGGTTTGGGCCCTTTTTGCAGCAATTACTGCCTCAACGCGGCGTGGCATGGAAGCTATCAGCCTGTGGCACTGCTGAGGTGTTATGGAAGACCAGGATGCTTCAATAGCGGCCTTCAGCTCTTCTGCATTGTTCGGTCTCATGTCTCTCATCTTTCTCTTGGTAATGCCCCATAGATTGTCTATGGGGTTCAGGTCAGGCGAGTTTGCTGGCCAATCAAGCACAGTAATTCCACGGTCATTGAACCAGGTTTTGGTGCTTTCAGCAGTGTGAGCAGGTGCCAAGTCCTGCTGGAAAATGAAGTCAGCATCCCCATAAAGCTCGTCTGTGGAAGGAAGCATGAAGTGCTACAAAATCTCCTGGTAGACAGCTGCGTTGACCCTGGACTTAATGAAGCACAGTGGACCAACACCAGCAGATGACATGGCTCCCCAAATCAACACAGACTGTGGAAACTTCACACTGGACTATAAGCATCTTGCAGTGTGTGCTTCTCCATTCTTCCTCCATACTCTGGGTCCTTGGTTTCCAAATGAGATGCAAAAGTTGCTCTCATCAGAAAAGAGGACTTTGGACCACTGAGCAACAGACCAGGTCTGTTTTTCTTTAGCCCAGGTAACACGCTTTTGACGTTGTTTGTTGTTCAAGAGCAGCTTGACAAGAGGAATACGACATTTGAAGCCCATGTCCAGGATCCGTCTGTGTGTGGTAGCTCTTGATGCACTGACTCCAGCCTCAGTCCAATCCTTGTGAAAGTCCCCAACACTTTTGAATGGCCTTTTCCTGAAAATCCTCTACAGGCTGCGGTCATCCCTGCTGCTTGTGCACCTTTTTCTTCCACACTTTTCTCTTCCACATAACTTTCTATTAATGTGCTTTGATACAGCACTTTAGGAACATCCAACTTCTTTTGCAATTACCTTTTGAGGCTTTCCCTCCTTTTGAAGGGTGTCAATGATGGTTTTCTGCACAACTGTCAGGTCAGCAGTCTTTCCCATGATTGTGATTCCTACTGAACCAGACTGAGAGACTATTTAAAGGCTCAGGAACCCTTTGCAGGTTTTTATGGCTTAATTTGCTGATTAGAGTGGGACACTTTGAGCCTAGAATATTGCACCTTTTCACAATATTCTCATTTTCTGCGATTGTGGATTTGGAGTTTTCATGAGCTGTAAACCATAATCATCATAATTATGACAAATCACGGCTTGAACTATCTTGCTTTGCATGTAATGAGTCTATCTCATATATTAGTTTCACCTTTTAAGTTGCATTACTGAAATAAATGAACTTTTGCACGATATTCTAATTTTTTGAATTTCACCTGTATAGTGTGCATAGAGCAGCACACATGACCGCAACTATTGTGCACCACTTGTTCCAAATAAATGTAAATTAGGGGGAAAGGTGAGGTTCAGGAGATCCCAGATGACATTACAAGGAGGTAGAAAAACATAGTAAGAACAATTTAATGAAAAAAGAGATTACAGGGCCATTAAGTAGTGGATGTGTATGGATTATTTTTGAAGAATAAGGGTATCGTTTAGTGTCACTTTAAAATTTATGTATAGCAAAAACCTTTTTTTTTAGTCTTGAATAGAGAAAGGAAGAGTTGTAGCCCCTGTGAAATGCTTTTTTCCATCTGTGTTCTGTCCCAGATCAGAGGAAGTGAGAGGAAATCACTACAAAATGGGGAATTCCTCTCTTGAACAGTTGTCACCAGAACTGGCATACCCATTGGAAGATTTATGTCGAGAAACCATATCTACCCAGGAGCAGTGGCAGATTGACAACTCATGGGGCCCCTGAGCAATAGGGGATCATGGGGCCCCTGTGTCCTTGCCCAAACTCAAAAAAGCCTATGAAAAAGGTACCAGGGGCATCTCATGGGGCCCCCTACTGACCCTGTCCCTCGGGCAGAGCCCGAGTTTCCAAATGGTCAGTCCGCCTCTGCCCAGGAGGACACAGACTTGGGTTCTCATCCTTCCATACTCTGTCCAAAACAAGAAAAACATGTTTTGTTATAGATAAACTTCAATTGAGAACAACAATACATTGCTTCTAGGTGTGTTAGGACAGTCCTCCCATTTTAGAATTTTTCCTATGCCCCAAAGTTCATGACAGCCAGGCAGAAAGTAAAGAATTGTAAAGATTATTAAAAAAATGTCTGTCAAAAAAGAGTTTCTAATGCCTTGGTTGTTTTCTGAAAACAATATTTTGAAATTCAACAAAATCAGATCTATTAAACTGTATAATTGGCTGTCCTTCTTAGGGCTCATGTACACTGCAGCTGATAAACTCACATTTAGGAGCTGTTCAGCATTTTTTTCAGCAGCCCCTGAACTCCCCCTAATGTTTTCCTATGTGTCCATGTACACATCTTCGTTTACAGTCGTTTACAGGCAGTTGAGTTTGCAATCATTTTTTTGAACGCAGAAAAACATTCAGCAGTTGATTTTATCAGCGTTTCAAACGCAAAACGCGGCTAAACCAACTAAACACAGCAAATCGCGTTTATAAGCGTTTGCGTCTGAATTTTTTTTTAACTCTTCCAGTCCTTAATGCTGTCCAGAGCCTTTTTTCATCATGAAAAATGCATGCAAAATGTTTTCAAGCTACCCGGATGGACAAAACACTGAACACAGGATGTTGCTACCAAGCTTGTCACACATTGTAATGACCAATTCACACCTCAGACCTCTCCCACCATTGGAAACAAAAGATAGGTTAATGACCATTCACACCTCAAATTCCTCAGGAAGACCCCCTGCCAGGTGACCTTAATGACTAACTCCACCAGACACCTTTCCCACCCTTGGAAACAAAAGAAATGTTAATGAGCAACTATCACCTAATTATCACAACACATACTTCTGTCTCTGCTTCTACTCTGTGTATTTCTCTGAAACAGTCTGAAATAGTTAATAATTTACCACTTTTCAGTGCATCCTGGGCATTTGGGACGTTCCCCTGTGTTTATCTTTAAAAATCGATTCTAAACGCAAACACACATAAACGCGTTATGCAAACGCGGCTAAACAGACGTTTTTTAGCCTACGTTTTCCAGCTGTCAGTTTCCATCTTTCAGAAGTGTCCCGTGTACATGGGACCTTAACAATAATTTATCAAAGTTTTCTTAAGACCCTTTGTCCTTGTTCGTATTTTATTTCTGCCAGTGATTTTTGGGTCTAACCTTACAGGAGGAGTCCCCAGCCCGAGGGACTGTGCCCCTCTGGGCAGACTGCTGGAGTATACTGCATGTTCATCAAGGTCCCAGCTGTGGCATGGCTAGGGGGGGCCTACTTCTAAAATTTTTTTTTTTAAGCTAAGCAAAGGAACCCTCATCTAAGCACCTGATCTGGAGAGCTTACTGAAGAGTGCCTGGTGGAAGTCAGCAGGTGTCTGGCTGTCTTGTGGCATTGTGAGCAATAACCTCTCCCTCGCTCAAGAGTGTCTGGTGGATACTGGAAGGAGGCATCCGGTGATCCTAGGACAATGGGGTCAGTTCACTAAAGGTTATCGCATGATATATGAAGGTCATGTGACTCATTTTTTCAGCAATATCACATGAGATAATAAAAGAGTCAATTCATCAATGTTAAATATTGAAAGTGAGGTAAATACTGCACATATCTTAAAATAGTGAGATAAATACTGCAAAAAAACATGAGATAAATCATTAAAGTCGATTCATTAAAAAACACACATGCATTATTTATCACCTGGTGGTTGCTGGCGGTATTTTAGAAATGTACAAAATAACAATTAGAGGAATTATACTAGAGGAAAAAGTGAAGAGTATACAATGTATCAGTGTGGAAATGTTCTCCTCTGAGCTCAGGAATGAGTCCTCATGCACACTGGATGTTTTTACAGCGGCTGTTTTTGGCTTTTGATGTTTTTTTTCTACAGCCAGTAAACTCCCCAGCATGTTATCCTCTGTGTCCATGCACATAGACTGTAATCAACATTTTTTGGCTGGAAAAAAAACCCAGGACTAGGTTTCTAGAAGAGTTTTTTTAGCTGTAAAAACACTCTAACACTGAAAAATGCAACAAACCACAGTAAAATATGGTAAATTGCGGCAAACAGGCATTTTTGGACTTTTTTTGACCAAAAAAACATTTAAAAAAAAAAAACATGAAAAACGTGGCAAAACGCCACTAAATGCTAATGCAAAAATGCTGAAAAACTCACGTTTTTAATGTGATTTTGCACAGCTAATGTTACCAGTGTTATTAAAATGCCCAGTGTGTGTGGAGTCTGAAAATAAATTGTGACATTTCATCTGAGGGAGATCATTTTGTGAATGAAAGCACACTACAATGTTTTCTTAGTTTCTCAATATTGCTGTGTGCCTTCTGGTGCAGTGTTAGCCTAAAACAAATAGTGAAAAAACACCAAAAATGTAAGTGCTAAATATGGCAAAACATAAGTATTTAACACAATTACTAAATAACGCATGTTTTTAGTGAACTAACCTCCCTGGAGGTATTCCCGAGTGTAGCTCCGGGTAAACTTTCAGTACCAAAAGCGGTAACCCCAAGCTACACTCTGGAATAACCTGCAGCGTTGCTCTGGGATCCCTGTTTCACTTACCTTGTCCTTCGCTCCCACCATGTCCCCCCTGCAGCATCCCCAGCCATCTCCTCCGGCCGATGCCGCCATCCGTCTTCCGGGTTCCGGTCCTTGCAAGCGTTGGGATGTACGGGACATACGGGGGACGGAAGCGGAGGGAAATTCAAAAATTTTAAAAGTGACATTCACTCATTACACTAAAATCACATAGTAAAACATTACTGTATCAAACCATTTCACATACATTTTGTCCCTAGTGCTTTGTCCTGTGCCGTGCCTGCATTTTTACCGTTCTTTCTGTCTGGAAACTGAAAAAAGTCCATTGCGTCCAAAAAGCGTCCCTTTAGGTCAAAATCGGTTTTAGACCAGCTAGAGAACAGCGATAGTAAATCAGAACCACTTGCAGAACTGAGTGATAATGATTTGTGGGGAAATTCGTCAGACACTGAAAACGATTTTGCGACTAAGCTCAGTGATGTGCGAACTTGTCGCTATATTTCAAATGTCAGTGTTTTTGGTTTGATTACATTATTGAATTAAATTTATTAATATTATATTATTATTTTTTAGGATTATTTATTATATCATAATTTATGATTTCGTGTTTCAAATTTTATCATACTAGACTCTTGTTCAGACAGATTTCAGTGAGTTATTCCTAAAAATTACAGGCCTACAATAAAAAAATGACATATTTCCATGCAAAAAAGTACCGCTTTGAGCACAGAAATACTGTCATAATCAGACCGCTAGGGAGGTTAACTACTTTTGAGATAAATACCGCATGAGTCGTTTTAACTCAAAAATCCATGTGGCATTTTTCTCTTAGTGAACTGACCACATTGTGAGTACAGACCTGAGCTTTGGGTCCTAGTGACCGTGTGTTGTGTCCTTTGGATGGAAGAGCCACTGGTAGTCCTGACTGACAGCTTTTAAAAAGGACTCATTTGTGTCATCTGTACTTGTTCCTGCATGAAGATTGTTCAGGGAGGCCTAGCAAAGTGCAATGTCTTCCTGCGAATATTCAGTGAATCTGGAGTATCCCGTATCACTCTACACCCCATCCAAGTTCTTCAGCAATACAAATCCAAAAAAGACATCCACTAGACTGATTACTGAGCCAAGAATAGAATGAATGGTTGCTGTGTGCCTGGCTGCCTGTGCACTAGTTTTAGGAAAGAACCAGTTAAATTACAGTGGCTGCTCCAGGGGTAGCACTAAATACAGGACGAAAAATAAGCCTGAGAACAGTGTTAAGGAACTTTATAAACAAAAGAAAAAAAATTTGAAAAAGAAAACAATTTTTCTTAGTTTCTGTTATACAATTTTGCAAATAAGTACTTTTCCTCCTTTACTGGTGTGCGCTGATGAGGCTGCACTGATGGGCACTGATAGGCGGCACTCATGGACACTGATAGGTGGCATTGATGAGTAGGCACTGATAGGCAGTACTGTTGGGCACTGATAGGCGGCACTGATGGTGCTGCACTGATAATCAGTGCCCTGATTATTAGTGTAAATGTCCCTTGTCAGAATTGCCAGTTACTGGCTCTCTTCTCCTTAGGCTGTGATAGCGCGTGAGGAAAGGAATGACAATCACTGGCAAGTTTGTTTGCATTGTGATCAGCTGTGATTGGACACAGCTGATCACATGGTAAACAGCTGCTGTGATTGGCCCTTTAGCATGATCTGTGATTAGCTGTGTCTGAAGGACACAGCAATCACAGAGCACGCTGGATGCGCATCCCAGGGGGCCCTCCCAGAACTAGTTGACTACACTCTAGCTGTCTTTTCGCTACAGCATGGCTGGAAAGTGGGTATACTTGATATTTTACAATTGATGATAAAAATTCAGTGTCACTTAAAGAAAATTAACAACAAAATTGTAGCTAGAGCTATGTGGAAGTGCATGTTTTCATCAACATTTGTTTTGTAATGAAGATCATTGAAGGGGTGAGTACAGTGATGTATTTAGATTTTCTGCTGCCCTAGGCAACACAGAAATGTTGTGCCCCCCCCACAAAGAGAGAACGAGAGAGTCAATAGGTGTGTATGTATATATGATTCTCTCTCCCTTTCTTTCTCTTCCCTCTCTCTCTCTCTCTTCCCTCTCTCTCTCCCCTCTCACTTCCTTCTCTCTCTTCCATTCCCCCCCCTCTCTGCCCCCTCTCTTCCCTCTCCCCCCCCCTTCCATCTCTCTTCCCCCCCCTCTCTCTCCCCCCTCTCTTCCCCCTCTCTCTCTTCCATTTCTCTTCCCCCCTCTCTCGTCCCCCCCTCTCTCTCTTCCTCCCATCTCTCTCTCTTCCCCTTCTCTCTCTTCCCTCCCTCTCTCTCTTCCCTCTCTCTCTTCTCCCCCATCACCCCTCTCTCTCCCCTCTCTCTCTTCCCTCTCCCTCACTCTCTTCCCCCTCTTTGTTTCTCAGATCGTATGGGGCTGCACACACACACCTGCACCAAGGGCTGCTGATCTCTCGGGGCAGCAGGAAAGGGGGGGTGGTGGTGTGTGCAGCCCCAAAGCATCTGTCAGTGTAGGGAGGAAGGCAGGGAGATCCCACAGAACACAGCACAGCTCACCTCCTCCGGTCTCTCCTCTCCCTGCTCCAGGCTGTCCCCTGGTCCTGGCTCGTCAGCTGCTGGAGGGAGAGGTACAGGACCATCGCTCTGCAACTGCCCTCCACCACATCGATCCTCCTGCTGTCCGGGCCACTGAAAGAGTACCAAAGGTACTCCTCTGATGGCGGCTCTGCATGGCTCTATCCGCCGCTGCTCACAAGGTCCCTTCTTCTGGGGGGCGGTGGCACCCCCCTAAAAATTGCCGCCCTAGGCAAACGCCTTGTTTGCCTTGTAGTAGATATGCCCCTGGGTGAGTACACCAATTTAGGATGCTCGGCCTCCAGTGTCAGTTCCATTTCTTGGTGTAAACACAGACACTACCTGCATAGTTAAAGTGCATTGTGCTCTTGTTGGATTTTTGAGTGTTGCCATGCCACTTCAGCATGAAAGGTTGTAAGGTAAAACATATATAAAGTCCACCTACACCTTCAGGCTATTAGTTACTAGGAAGCAGAGCTTCTAAATCCTCTGTAACCTGCAATCATTGCTGTCAGTTAGACAATAAGTGCATCTTTGGTGTGAAGGCGTTTGAAGCATTCTTGCTCAAGTGGGTTTTACTAAAGGACATGTTTGGGCTTTTTCCCTCAAGCACAGTCTTTCTGAATCCTGGATTGTGGTGCTCTGTTGCATTATATATCTTTACACTGCACCTTGCTTTAAGTCCCTTGATGTTAGCAATTTCCTAAACAAGCCTTAAGATATTTGGACTGTATAGCATTAGAATTGACTTAATAAACTCTTTATTATAATTCCCATTGTTATAAAAGCTTTTTCTTCTATAGCTGTGAAAATCATTCAAAGTATTAACTATCCTAGAAACTGTACTCCTTGTCAGTTTAGCTTGGCCACCCAGACAAGTGGCAATGAATATGTCTAGTATTCCATCATGCTTAGAAAAGGAAGAAATTTAGGGATGGTGGTTGCGTGATAGTGAATTCTATATTAACACATACAGCTCTATAATACTGATTTCAAAATTGGGACACATAATTATTAAAAGGCTACTATGCCTAAAAGGTGCGTCACACTTACTTCCATTCTATATACTTTGGCTCTGGTGTGGTATCAGAATATCTTGAAGCCATCACAATCAAAGGGACGGGAGCCCCGGGCACCTTAGTTGAATGGGGAGCGAGGGGCGCAGTGTGAACAGGAGCGACTACTATCAAACTGATGCTAAAGTTTGCCCTGATATTACCCAATGCATCATCAGGGCAGATTTGTCCAGGTCCAGGAAAGAGTGAGGAGTGCCAAGCGCTGGTGTACACTTTCTGCTGATGCGCACTTGGCATGAGTTAACAGAACTACTGTCAGAGTGATCACTGCCTAACAGGGTAAACTTTGTTCTGACCTGCTGCTGCTTTGAGATGATGTCATTTCCAGGCCAGAAAGCAAGCAGCACCAGACAGAATGGAGTTGGTGTGGTAGCACCCAGATATGGCAGAGTTCCCCTTTAAACTGTAACATTTCTAACAGTATCTGCTTGCAAGGTTTTTGGCTCATCTTCCCCTCTCCCTTATTTTCTGTGAATAATGTGTACCGGTTCGTAGCTGGTATTCTTATCTGCAGCTGCTGGCCAAGGTTATTCTGCAGAGTTTAGGAAGCCGTTTGATAGTAATAGAAAGTGAAAGAAGAAATGTATGCCTTGTGATGTAATCATTGGTATATATGTTTGTAAGAAGTTTTGTATAACTCACTTAGCAGATGAGAGCATAAACCATCTGTTGAGTCAAAACAGCACTGTTTTTAATAAATCAGTTGTATTCCTCAAGTCCGTGTCCAGAGTTCTCTGGTTTGCCAAAATTGCTACTACAGTGGTAAAATACAAGCGTGAGTGCAGCAGCTGATTATAGCATCAGTTTTGTCCAGACAAATGGTTAACCCACTGAGGGAGTGAGGGGGTTATTTAACATTGCCACAAGCCAGTAATCCAAGGGGCTAATTAACTGGCCAGTAATGCAGCAATGGCCAGTGTCAGTGTTTATTAACCCTTTGCATTGTAGGCTAGAGGAAAAGCTGATGAAACTCCTCACTCCCCCAAGGGGTTAGCCATTTTTTTGTACACAGTTGTGTTAGTGGCCATTGGCATTGCTGGCTAGTGGCAAAACCACTGCAAACAGCAGGTAAATATAACATGTTTGTTTTTTGAAAAAATAAAAAATGTGCCTATACAATCACTTTTATATTTGAAAATAAAGAAATGTCCACACATAATTGCATTTTTCACACTTTACTGTAACCATGACATATCCCATTGATATACTAGCAGAATCTTTGATGCGGAACACTACATGCTAGGCTAGACATTTTGTAGCAGTCATTTTAGCACTGAGTTAGTTCACCTCTTTTAAACCATCTTCCCTCTACACCTCCATTCCTCAACTTGGGAGCGTCACAGAGTTGCAACCTCTTCCCTGTGTATACTAAGCCACAGCCTTAAGCTTCCATCAACAAGTCACAGAACCAGCAACTGAGGGTTAGAGGGGATCAATGTGTTTTCTTTAGTTTACCATTCTCTTCCCAATGTCCCTTCCATAGCTCTGGCTTCCAGGCTCCCAGGTGATGCGCTCCCTCTCAGGTTTCATCACTTCTCACATTAAAGGACTCTGTCCAGGCCTCCAATGCCTTATGCACCCCCTGCATGATCTTCAGAAAAAAGGGGAGACAGGGCAACTACAGCAATTCCTCCCATGTTCTGTACCACCTCACCTGGGACTTCTCTGCAAGAGACTAAAATTTATGCAGGCGATACATGGGTCAAATTCCAAACAAATTTTCTTTAGAAAATCTGACTTTTTGTGTATTTTGAAATCAGATGGTGCCACCATTGATTTCGAAATTCGACCAACCAAGCCTTCAATTTCACCTCATGTCGCTACAGAAAAGAATTTTCTTGGCCAAGAATTTCCTTTTTCTTTCCAGGTCACAGCTCATGCTCATCTCTTTCTCGTTTATATTCTCCCATCATTGATTTGAAATTCGTTCATTTTTCAAAAACTTCCAACATGCCCGATCACTCAAATTCGATGGTCACACGAAAATCATCCATTTCTGTGACCCACTAATGGTGCGAAATTCGAAATAGAATTTGTAGAAAAGATTTTTGAAAGAAAATTATTTCTGAATTTGACTAATGTATGGCTGGCTTTAGCAGCTCTGTGGTATCTCACTCCTTTGCCCCATCTACTCTGGGCCTCTCCCACACTAGCATTTAATTGGGCAACAACTACACTATTGCACTATTGAAGTCACTAAGGAGGGAATCTTCTAAAAGGGGAGCTAACACATAATACAATTGTAACGCTAATCCTGTAGGAGCCATGAGAATACTGTCCAGGTCTTCCTCAAAAGATAAGGGGAGGGTGGGAGGTGGAGAGAAAATAACTTTCCCTATCCTTGTGTAATGGTTTTACTGGTACCACACCCCTAATGAAATAATTGAAAAGAGAACCCTGACCACAAAAGCTAATGGGGCTTTGAAAGTACCACACCGTGCCAATACAAATAAAGTGAAAACATGATTCCCTCACCACTCCTGTGTTTACCCAAGCTGAAGTCATTATGACAAGCCTGGGTTCACACCCGCATTCTTGTTCAAATCACATGCTATTTTTTGCAGTTCGGTTTGCACCTATTAATTTTTTCCCACAAATTGAGATTTTTCAGTGGCATTTGATCGCCTGTGCATTTTTAATTTTTTGCGCTATAAAAAAAAGACCGACAATTTTGAGAAAAAAACAATATTTTTGACTTTTTGCTATTAAACATGTCCTGTAAAAAATTTTAAAAAATCTAATTTTGTCATAAATTTAGGCCAAAATGTATTCTGTTCCATGTCTTTGCTAAATAAAATCCCAATACGTGTAAATTAATTGGTTTACGTAAAAATTATAGCATTTACAAATGGTGGTATCGATACTGAAAATTTTTTTTCTACTAGTAATGGTGGCAATCAGAGACTTAGCAGGACTGCAGCGGACATTCTGACACTGGGGGGAAACTGACTTGATGTCACTGACATCTCCAGTGACACCAATGCAGTGATCAGTGCTAAAAAAAGCACTAACACTGTACTAATAGCACTGGGCAGGAAGGGGTTACCATGAGGGACAATCAAAGGGTTAACTGTGTGCAGGGAGTGTTTTCTAGGGGGCGGTGTCAGTGTGCTTCACTGTAATCACACTGCTCTGGATGGCTATGCTGTGCACAGCCATCCAGAGCAGTGTGCCCGAGCTGACAGGGAGGAGGACTGTTAATAAACAAAACAGTCCTCCTATCAGGGAACGAGAAGATAGCCGCAATGCATTAATCTGCGCCTGCGCAGGATTCCGACAAGGCATACAGGGAGGCACTGGGACCCAGGCGCACCTGTCACCGATGAATGCGCCGGGCAGGCACTAGGACCCAGGTGCGCCTGTCGGCACTGGGCGGGCAATATAAAGAGCACCTCAGTGATGAATCAGTGCTGACTGGTCTTTCAGCTCCCCCGTGTCCTGCTAGTTCCTGACGTTCCCTTTGTTGTTGACCTGGCTTGTTCCTGACCCGACTCCGATTGCTCTCCTGCTCCAAGTTCCTGACTTCGGCTCTGCTCCTGACCTTGGCTTTTTTCTTCTAATTCGGTACTGCGCTGCCCGACTGTTTATGACCCTGGCTTGTCTGACCCTGCTACAGTCCTGTTCCTGGCTACCTACCCTGCTCTGCTGCACATCCGGCAATCCACAGTACCTGCCTGCTCTATTGCTGCTGTGCCCTAAATCAGTGGATACTCAGTCTACCAAGGCCATCATCTGCAAGAGCCACAAGCAACAACTCCTGGCGCTCTTGTCCCTCTGGTCCCTAGACTCCCCCTGTTCCAACCTCAGTGGGGTCAGGGCTAGGGACACAAGTGAGGCCGACCTCGTCAACTCAGTCTCCCATCAGGTACGTGACACCTCCTCCCCGTCAGTGATGCTCAGTAATCAACGGGTCCCGTTAGGTAATCACCGGCTGGGACCTGGTGATTGACAGCCGTGGCTGCGAAAGGCAGCGCATGTAGGGCGCCACACCCCCTACCCGGAAATGCAAAATCATGTGTATGTATATGTGATTTTGCGCACCCTGTAGCAGTATTTCTGCTATAGGGTGGCGGGAAAGCGGTTAACTGTCAGGTGATTCAAATCTGAAAGGCACAACGAAACTAAGAAGTGATTATTTTGTGCATAAATTGAGTAGCTCATACTGGAGGGCTTCAGATGAAAGTGTAGGTTGCCCTCAGGGGAATTTTTATCTCTCAAAAACACATCCCAAGTCAAATTGAGAAAAACTAAATATCAGGGGAAATTATGAGTATGTCAAAGGTAGACCTGCAGAATAACAATCATTTAAGACAGAATCCTGCAGAAGAAAAACAGTAGAAGGTTCTTATTTATAATAGCTAGAGCAGACTGAAAGAGGGGCTTCGTGATTTAGGCTGGTTTTGGCACCGAAAGCACAAGTCCCTACCCCCACTCCTGCTCTGCTAGAACACTGTCCCTCATGCTGAGGCCATGCTCTCCCTCATCTAGTGCCCTTCTCTTTGCCATAGGCCTCCACATGACATTCATATCCGTAGGCCTTTGTATCCCCAAGGGAGTAATGTTCAAACAAAAAATAATTTTGCGGCACTTTACTGGTGGTATTCAGGAAACTGTATTACAGTCACATCACAAAGACATACTTTTCTGGGACAGAAAGACTACATACCTGTCCACTCCACCCGGCCTCCTGCGATGTCCAGGGCCTACGTGTGCTGGTTACATCCACATAGGTGTGGGGTGTTTAGCTTCCATGTCCCCAGTGTGTCTGTGCTCCTTCCCACCTGACTTATATATGGGTGCTGACTTATCCCAGACATCACTGCAGGAGGACTCTACCTAAAAGGGGCCTAGCACCTGATGACACTGTCTGCTGTAACCAAACACTATTCTGGTACAGCTGTGATGGACTCCCTACACCCAGACTGGGTATCTCTACCAAGAAGCTGCTTCTCATGCTCTGAAACACAAGGCATGTGACTACAGCTGTAGCTACCCCAAAGAACTAGACAACTCCAGTTTTTGGAGTAAACAAAAACTACTTTATTAGAGAAACACAGGGAATTTAAACAGAAAACCATCAGATAACAGCTAATCACAGACAATGCCCACTTCAGACAGTCCAGCACCCACATAGGAATACATTATACCTAGGAAGTCATATGTTAAAGTGATACTTCTCCTGCAACCCCAAGTCTGTGACAAAAGCCACCTAATGGCAAAGTAGCTAATTGCACCTGCCTACCAGCCTTTTTCAGCCAGGGTGCTTTCAGGTTTCTTCAGGTGTACCTTGGTAAAATGCCTAAAAATTGCCAAAAATGTTATACAAGCCAGTGGGTGGAACAAGCCTGCCTTTAAGTTACACAAAGCAACAGGTTTTCATTGTGCACCATTACAGCCTTTTAGTTGCTGGTGTCCTAAAAACCAATGATGTCATTAAGAAGGAAGTCGTCGGTCACATGCATGACATCTTTGTTTGCCGCTCCCCTACCCTTCTCAGTCAGCACTAAGGTCAGATTATTTGAGTGAGGGAGAGAAACTTATGGAGAAGAGAAATGCTGGAATACCAGTCAGTACTATTGTGCAGTGTGTGTGGTATACAGTGATACCTCAGTTCACAAACTTAATTTGTTCTCTGGTCGCGAACCGAATTGGCCGTGAACCAAGGCAAATTTTCCCATAGGGTTCAATGTAAATCAGGTTAATCCGTTCTTACCCCTACGAACATAGTCGCAAACTGAATTTGGTCGCCAACCGAATCAAATTTTCCCATAAGGTTCAGTGTAAATAAGGTTAATCCGTTCTGAACTTGTTTGCTTGTTTTTGAACCACAAAAATATGAAACAAAGTACAGTATAGTACAATATGAAGAGAGAGAACACTAACCTTAATTGAGACGACTTCCGGAGTGGAGGATAGGAAGGTGATTATTGTTTGGAGGGAGAGTCCCCCTCCATAAGGACATTGGGTAGACCTCCTTCATGGGCTTGTGCCCTGGCAATGTCTTTTCCTCCTAAGTGATATATGTTCTGTTCGGCATCTTTTTCCAGAAGTTGAACACTTGTTGAGCGACGTATCCTTCTGCCTTCATGAATTCTTTCTTGTAGGCTTCTGCAGCAGCTATGTCAGAACTGGAAGCCTCACCATGTCTTTTCACACTGTGGATGTCACTTCTCTTGCAGAATTTTTCAAACCACCCTCTACTGGCTGTAAATTCTTCACTTGCTGCACTTGGAGAGGGATTGTTTTGCTGTAAATCACTGTGCAATTTTCTGGCTCTTTCACAGATCATATCTTTGCTAATGTTATTACCTGTCAGCAGTTTCTCATTCAACCACACTAACAAAAGGTTTTCCACCTCTTCCAGCTCTTGCGTCCTCTGCTTGGTTAAGATCGTTACTCCTTTTGCCACATCAGCTCCTTTGATGGCAGCTTTCTTCAAAATAGTGAAGATAGTCAACTTCTCCATCTTGTACTCTGAAGCCAGATCAGTCATAGAATACCATGGTCATGCTTTTCTACAATTTCCTTCTTCAATTCAATGGTTATTTTCTTCACAACCTTTTTCTTACCTTTCTTGCTCTGCACTTTCTTTTTACCACCATGCTTACTCTACACATTCTTGTCACCTTCATTACTACTCTGCACGTTCTTGTCACCTTCATTACCGCTGTGCATGTTCTTGTCACCTTCATTACCGCTCTGCACTTTCTTGTCACCTTCATTACCGCTCTGCACATTCTTGTCACCTTCATTACTGTTCTGCATGTTCTTATTACCTTCATTATCGCTCTGCATGTTCTTGTCACCTTCATTACCGCTCTGCATGTTCTGATCACCATTACCACTCTGCACTTTCTTTTCAACAACATGCTTGCTCTGCACATTCTTATCTCTCTTCATTACCGATCTGCATTTTCTTTTTACCACCATGCTGCTCTGCACATTCTTGTCACCTCCATTACCGCTCTGCACATTCTTTTTACCACCATGCTTGCTCTGCTTTTTCTTGTCACCTTCATTACCACTCTGCACATTCTTGTCAACTTCATTAGCACTCTGCACCTTCATTACAGCTCTGCACTTTCTTGTCACCTTCATTACCACTCTGCACATTTTTATCACCTTCATTACCACTCTGCACGTTCTTGTCACCTTCATTACTGCTCTCCACATTCTTGTCAACTTCATTACCGCTCTGCACATTCTTGTCACCTTCATTAGCGCTCTGCACATTCTTGTCACCTTCATTACCGCTCTGCACATTCTCGTCACCTTCATTACCGCTCTGCACATTCTCGTCACCTTCATTACCGCTCTGCACATTCTCGTCACCTTCATTACCGCTCTGCACATTCTCGTCACCTTCATTACCGCTCTGCACATTCTTTTCACCTTCATTACCGCTCTGCACATTTTTCTCACCTTCATTACCGCTCTGCACATTCTTGTCACCTTCATTACCGCTCTGCACATTCTTGTCACCTTCATTACTGCTCTACACATTCTTGTCACCTTCATTACCACTCTGCACATTCTTGTCACCTTCATTACCGCTCTGCACCTTCTTATCATCTTCATTACCACTCTGCACATTCTTGTCACCTTCATTAGCACTCTGCACTTTCTTGTCACCTTCATTACCACTCTGCACATTCTTGTAACCTTCATTACCACTCTGCACATTCTTGTCACCTTCATTACCAAACTGCACATTCTGGTCAACTTCATTACCACTCTGCACCTTCTTGTCACCTTAATTACCACTCTGCACATTCTTGCCACCTTCATTACTGCTCTGCACATTCTTCTCACCTTCATTACCATTCTGCACATTCTTGTCACCTTCATTACCACTCTGCACATTCTTGGCACCTTCTTTACCCCACTGCACAATCTGGTCACCTTCAGTACTGCTCAGCACTTTCTTTTTAGCACCATGCTTGCTCTGCACATTCTTGTCACCTTCATTACTGCTCTGCACGTTCTGATCACCTTCATTACCACTCTGCACTTTCTTTTCAACAACATGGTTGCTCTGCACATTCTTGTCACCTTCATTACCGCGCCACACTTTCTTCTTACCACCCTGCTTGCTCTGAATTTTTTTGGAGCCATACTGGATGTCTGGTGCAGTATGTGCTAAAAAGCACACAAAAATGCTTTACAGTAAGTGTGCACAGGGATGTACAGTACAGTACTGTACAGTATGTGCTAAAATGCACACCAAAATGCTATACAGTACTGTGAGGGTCTTTCTGTGTCTGTATGTGACCTCGCCTACAAGAAGTAACGACCATGTGTCAGAGAAGGGAAGATGGACACAGCTCGTGTTCATCAACTGAAGCAGAGTTTGTGAACCAAAGCAAATTTTTGTGACCTCTTCTGAACACGAACCGAGTTGTTCGTGAAAAGAAGTGATCATGAACCGAGGTATCACTGTATTTGCTTTGGAAGAACAAATTACCTCTAATGTTAGATGTCCTATGTGTATGGATGCTGCTGTGGTATGTAAAACTACTAGTTTTTTTTTTTTACATTATAGAATGGGGTGCCTCAAGATTGTGCAGAATTTTAAAGGGTGCCTTGACTGAAAAAAAGGTTGAGAAACACTCAGTAGACATGGCAGATGCAGGCCCCAGTGGGGCTTGGATGTGATGTCACTATGCATGGTTGTGGTTGGACTCGCGGCTCGGAGATCATGGCCAGAGACAACCCGGCAATACATGTAAATGTGAGTTGCTTAATGTTTTTATATCATAAAAAGTTTTTAATAGTTTTATGATATGGGAGCTCCTCTCTTTTTTTCTTCCTTATTGATGTGGCTGATTGAGTTATGTGAGTGAGCTTTTCTGAGAAGCCCTGTGAAAAAAGGAACATTAGGCTGCAGATCATCATTTCCAGAGCATCACACGTTATTAGCTGGTTTAGGATTTAACCAACATAGGGCTCTGGTGAGCTCATTTAGTTTGCTTGGTGGTGGAAGAGCACTGCATTGGTGAACATTAAGAAGATGTGTTTTGCACAAGGATTAATTCATTCATCATTTGGTGGACTTTATAGACACGTAGAATTAATAGAGAAATATTGTTTATAATATTTCTCATATTATTGATTTATCACTATATGAGAGTTATATATACCATATTTGCCGGCGTATAAGACGACTGGGCATATAAGACGACCCTCTACTTTTCCTGCTAAAATGTAGTGTTTGGGCTATACTCGCCGTATAAGACTACCCCTCTTCCAATGCACACCAGTGGGAGGAATAGTGCCCCATCATCGGTGTCAGTGGGAGGAATAGTGCCCCATCATTGGTATTAGTTGCAGGAATAGTGCCCCATCATTAGTATCAGTGGGGGGGAATAGGTGCCCCATCATTAGTATCAGTGGGGGGGAATAGGTGCCCCATCATTGGTAGCAGTGGGAGGAATAGTGCCCCATCATTGGTATCAGTGGGAGGAATAGTGCCCCATCATTGGTATCAGTGGGGGGAATAGTGCCCCATCATTGGTGTCAGTGGGGGGAATAGTGCCCCATCATTGGTGTCAGTGGGAGGAATAGTGCCCCATCATTGGTATTAGTGGCAGGACTAGTGCCCCATCATTGGTATCAGTGGCAGGAATAGTGCCCCATCATTGGTGTCAGTGGGAGGAATAGTGTCCCAACATTGGTGTCAGTGGGAGGAATGGTGTCCCATCATTGGTGTCAGTGGGGGGTGGAATAGTGCCCCATCGTTGGTGTCAGTGGGGGGGAGGAATAGTGCCCCATCGTTGGTGTCAGTGGGGGGGAGGAATAGTGCCCCATCGTTGGTGTCAGTGGGAGGAATAGTGCCCCATCATTGGTGTCAGTGGGAGGAATAGTGCTCCATCATTGGTATCAGTAACACCAATGATGGGGCACTATTCCTCCCACTGACAGCAATTACACTTGCTGACTCTGTTCTAGTATGGTGCTGCTGCAGCCAGCACATGTGGTTGCAGCAGCACCTCTACACGGCACACTTACCTGCTGCTCCTGCACTCGATTTTCGCGGGGCCGCTCGGCTCCGCCCCCTCGCCGGTGATTGGCCGCCTGTGTGCCTTTCCTGAGCTACAGTTCTGACGGCCAATCACCGGTGAGGGGACGGAGCCTAGCAGCCGCGCGAACATCCAGGGGCCGAATTGAAGGAGCAGCCGCGCTTCCTGGACCGTCGTGGGACCGGAGCCAGGTAAGAAACACCAGCCCCTGCCCACCCCTGTACTTAGTGTCCCTTCCGTTGGAAGGTGGGGGCGGCGGCACCGCACCGCCCCCCTAAAAAGTGTCAGTGTGCCGTATACCGGCGTATAAGACGACCCCCGACTTTTGAGGAGATTTTCAGGGGTCAAAAAGTCGTCTTATACGCCGGCAAATACGGTATATTTGAACTTTGCATATGGCACTTTACTATTGTATTGCTGCTTTGTGATATCTTTATTCTTTTTGCACTATTTGCACAGAGTACTCTAATACTTATATGTTCTTATACATATCGATAGAATAAGGTTTTGGGGTCTTTATGTTTTGGGTAGCGCTGTTCTATTTTCATAAATTTTATATAAGGTGTGAAGAAATGCTGTAAAGTAAGAATGCTTTAAAAATATATATTTTAATTGCTTATTTGTATCAATTTACAAAATTCAAAGTGAGCTCACAGAAGAAAACTCTAAATCAAATCAACATTTGGTGTGACTACCCATTTGGTGTGACTACCATTTTGCTTCAAACCAGCATCAGATCTTACACTTGCACTCTTTGTACACTTGCACAAAGTAAGAGAATTTGCAGAATTAGGCTGGCAATACATTATATAATTTTCTTGTACAATTTTAATTTAGATTTACGTAAACCATATAATATGAGGTCATACCTAAACACTTTCAATTTGTATGCAATCAGGCAGGCCATTGCAACACATAATTGAAGGTAAATCTAAAGGAAAATTAATAAGAAAATTGTATAATGTATGGCCAGCTTTAGAGTCAGATGTATGATTAGCCTATTATAACAAGCAGGTGCTAATGATCATCAATTTCATATGCAGGTTGAAACACAGTCATGAACTGAAACAGAAGCATATGTGTAGAAGGCTTAAAGTACAACTAAAGCAAAACTTATTTTTTGTTTTGATTAGAGTGGAGATGGATTAGAATACTTAAGTGGTTTTTATTGCAGTCTGTGCCCTCATTAGGGAGCCTCATCCTCTCTATTTGTCCTGTTTACCATTATAATCAAAAGTGAAAGTAAAAGAAAACCCCATATTTTGGGTTGTCCCCAGAAAAGTAATAGAGGAGAAACTTTCCAATGGGAACGTTACTTCTGGCAACCTGGGGGCCTCCAATTAATTTTTTTTACATAATATGCATTAATTTGGTGTATTTTCACCAGTCTGTAGGAAAGTTATAGAGTCTGCAAACCAAGGTATATATATCTGACAATTGATCAGTCCTGATGTACTGACGGCCCATCTCATTTCTTGAGGCCCGAAAACGCCAGGATAGTAGAAATAACCCCCAAATCACCCATTTTTGGAAAATAGATAGTTCAAGGTATTTAGTGAGGCATGGTGAGTTTTTTGGAGGTTGTAATTTTTTGTTACTTTTTTTGGAAAATGTAGCATTTAAAAAATATAAAAATCACATTTTTTTTTACATATTTTCACCAGTCCAGTACAGCGTTATTATATAACTGGTGTGGCGGTGATCAGAGACACTGGCTGATGACAGTATGTAAAAAAAAAAAAAAAATAATAGTAATCTAATGTGTATTTTTTTTTCAAATTTTCTAATATTTTTTTATTTTGTATTACATGATTTTTTCTTTTTTTACTTTTTTATTTCAACACACTGTCACCACAGCAATACAATGTTACCATAGTAACATTGAACTACTCTGGGCAAGTGATCAGAATTTTTTTTTAACACATTATGATTGCTAATACCAATGCATTTCATTGATATTTGCAATCATTGTTACTGAATGAAACTGATTAATTCAGTCTTTTGTTGTGATTAGCTGTGATTGGGCAAAGCTCATCACCTGTGATTGGCCCTGTCTGTATTATGTGACTGCATGACCGGAAGCCATCCATTGTATACAATTGATATGTGATCAGCTGTGATTGGTCACAGCGGTCACATGACTCTGGCAACGGGCTGGTGTAGTGATATGTCATCGGCTGTGTCCCGTGGACACAGCCCGTGACGGATCGCGCCACTGTGTGGCCCTGTGGTCACGTAAGCGGCTTGTTTTGACAGGACGTCATATGATGCCCAGTCACAATGAGGAGTGTCCCACCCGGCCATCAATTTGCTACAGGCTGGGCGGGAAGGTGTTAATTTGTAGGGATTTTCTATCACGTTCTGTTTTGACTATGGGATGGGAAGTGAAGGTAAATCTCTCCAATGGGACACAGATGGCAAAAAATAAACTGACAGGGGTTATAACCCTCCTATACTCTATCCAAAATGAAAAAACATTTGCCTATAGTTCTACTTTAAACCTGGGTGAGAAATAGGCAAACTCTGCTACTAAGTTGAGGTTGTGCAAGACAGTTTCATGTCACGGGGTCACAGGTTATACACCATGGCAAGGCTGAGCATAGTAAAAAGACACAGGGTAGTTATACTGCATCAGCAAGTTCTCTACCAGGAAAAAAATTTTAAACTGGGGTTTCAAGATGTGCTGTTCAAGCTGCTTTTTTGAAGAAGCAAAGGGAAACGGGTAATGTTGAGTGTCATGTTTAACATGACTGTAATATAGACTGTCATATGCCTTTAAGTGTTTCTATATTTTGTTTCTGCTCCTCCCTTTCCTTTGGTTTAGTTAATGCTGTATAGATAGTCCTCCCCTTTCCCAGAAATGCATTGCAGCTCTAGCCTCATGTCTTGAAGCAGGAAACATTATGATCTTTTGACCTATCGAATGTTCATTGTTGTAAGATTCTCTCAGTTTATGGAATAAACTTCACAAGATCTACAAGATGTCTTATCGATTGAGTCACTGACTGGGGTATCCAACTGAGGTTGAAGTTATCGCTATCTCATCACAACTGTAAGTTACAGAGATCACATTATTAATGCTTAGATTGGAGATACAGAACAGTCAAAAGATCAGTGGAATGCTTCATAGGATCCTGGCTAGTCAAAAGATCTTTGGAATGCTTCATAGGATCCTGGCTAGTCAAAAGATCAGTAGAATGCTTCATAGGATCCTTGCTAGCCAAAGGATCAGTGGAATGCTCCATAGGGTTCCGACTAGTCAAAAGATATGTGGAATGCTTCATAGGATCCTTGCTAGCTTGAATACACAGTGAGATGTTATATGGATACTGGATATAACAGCTATAGAGAGTGCAGCCACCTCTACACAAGTCTGTACATGTCTCCAAGTATATCCCAGCATAACACTCATCAGTGTCAGGACAAACTATTGATGTGAATGTTTTACAACTGCAAGTTTATTCACTGCATCTGTATACATTTCCACATGGCTTGTTTGTGAACTTATAAGATAGAAAAAGAAAACCTTTCTGCAATCATTGCCTAGGAAACCTGAACTCACCCACAGAAAAAGTGATACATTTCTCTGTAAACTTTCTATCAACCCCTCTCTTTGCTAACATGATGTTTCAGGAAAGTAATATACAGTCTGGGGAAACCAATACACAACCACAATCAGAGCTTCATCTAGAGCAGGACTTAGATAAAAGAGAAAAATGCTTAAGAAATCCAACCTGGAAAGTGCAAGAAAATCTTAATGCTAACAAGTTAGAATTGCTGTCTAATATTAATGACTTATGATCTAATACTGTTAAATGCATGTCTGCTCACTCCCAACCATCGCATGAGCCAATATAACTAGAGGGCGCTATCCAGCAATTGAATGTTGCTTATAAGAATTATCAAAGAATGTGTGTTAAATATATTGCTCTGTTAAAGCGGTACAGCACTCAAAGGTCATTGGAAGAATTAATGAGTTTTGAGGAGCTCAATCTTGAAAGAGAGAATTTAGTGGTGCGAACAAAGACAAAGGCAGAAGTGAAAATAACACAGCTCCATGAATGCAGATCTTATCGCTCTGCATCTACTAGACGCTCCTCAATATCTTCCAAATCCATACAATCAAGGTCAACAACTAATAAAAGCCCGTGCTGATGCTGAAGCTTCAAAAATTCAGGCAGCTTTTGCCCAAAAGAAAGCAGAAATGGAGGCTCAGGCTGCAGAAATAGAGGCTCAGGCCGCAAATAAGAAAGCAGAAATGGAGGCTCAGGCCACAGAAATAGAGACTCAGGCCGCATATAAGAAAGCAGAAATGGAGGCTCAGGCTGCACATCAGAAATCAGAAAGAGAGGCTCAGGCAGCAGAAATGGAGGCTCAGGCCGCACATCAGAAAGCAGAAAGAAAGGCTCAGGCTGCAGAAATGGGGGCTCAGGCTGCACATCAGAAAGCAGAAAGAGAGGCTCAGGCCGCACAAATGGAGGTTTAGGCCGCATATAAGAAAGCAGAAATGGAGGCTCAGGCCGCACATCAGAAAGCAGAGAAAGAAGCTGAAGCCACATGCCAAAGGGCAGAAATTGAAGTTTTGGAAAAACATTGTGAGCATGCCACAGCCATGGCAAGGTTACGGGTCTTAGAATAAGTGAAAACGAAAGAGACAACAGTTCCAGACACTCAGTTGTATCTTATGTCTCAGATTCTTCACACACCTCTCCAGAACATCAACTCCCTGTCACAACAGCCAAAGTACTCAATCAAAGTCTCTTCTCTGCACCTACTGTACCTCAAGACCATTTGCCCTTATATTCTCCAATACATCAGACTGCAACATCTCAGCTAGCCGCAGACACTGGTATGTATTTAGCAGACCATCCACCTTACTTTGGCACCAACAGAGTACCTCCTAGGAAACGCACTACTCTACAAACCAACATGCCAATGGACTTTAAGCCAGCTCCGGCATTGAATGCATTAGCAGCAAAATATGTTCCCAAGTCACTCCACGTAAGTCCACCAACCGTCACAACCAACTCTATTCCACCTGCAGTCATGCACACAAAATATGAAAACACGGACATGTCACAGTTTGCTAAATACATGCTCTGCAGAGAGCTTGTTAAGACAGGCCTCACCAAGTTTGATGACAAGCCTGAAAATTACAGAGGCTGGAAATCCACCTTTAAGGCCACAATGAGTGACCTAGACATCAATGCCACAGAGGAATTAGATCTACTCATCAGATGGCTAGGTCCCCAGTCTACTGAACACATCAAGAGGCTCAAAGCAGTTCATATTGACAACCCTGCTGCAGGCCTTAATGCTGCTTGGGGCAGACTTGAACATACCTTTGGCAGCCTAGAGGCCATTGAAGATGCTTTATTCAAAAGGTTGTAAAGCTTCCCAAGGATTTCTGCTAGCGACAATCTAAAGTTTCAAGAACTCAGCAATGTTCTATTAGAGCTTCAACTTGCTAAGGCTGATATCAACGTACCTGGTCTCGGTTACCTTGACACCTCTCATGGCATCAAATCTATTGTTCTCAAGCTACCATATGGAATTCAAGAAAGATGGGTAGCGCTTGGACCTAAGTATAAGGAAGAACATAGAGTTGCCTTTCCTCCTTTTTCCTACTTCTGCGAGTTCATCAAAAGAATTGCAGACACTAAGAATGACCCAAGTTTCTCATATGGGGACTGTAACTCTCTTAGTACACTCTCTCCAAGACCTACGAACACACGTATGTTTCACAGAGACCATAGAGGTCCAGCGTTAGTGAAAAGAACTAATGTTCTACTTGCACCTGCTACAGTTCTTGAAAAGACTGATCAAAACAAGAGAATAGAGGACCCAAATCGCCAGTGTCCAATACATAACAAACCACATCCACTTAAGAAATGTATTGGCTTCAGAAAGAAAACCCTCCAAGAACGTAAGGAACTTTTGAAGAAATTTGGGGTTTGCCATAAATGCTGTGCCTCCACAGAACACTTTGAAAAGGACTGTAAAGTGTGACAGTGATGGCCATGTGCAAGCTGTTCATCAATATTCGCACAACTCTACTACATTCACAAACAATCTTCCTGAGGCAAAGCAAGGTGGGGAGCTCCCAGATCAAGCAGCACCTACCACCCCAGTGTTCTCTACATGTACAGATGTCTGGGGAGAAGGATTCTGCAACAAATCTTGTGCAAAGATATGCTTGGTCTGTGTATACCCCAAAGGTCAACCTGAAAAGGCCATAAGACTGTAGACTATTCTGGATGATCAGAGTAGCAGATCTCTTGCAAGAACACAGTTTTTTGAACTGTTGAACATAACTGGAGATGCTCTGCCTTATATTCTAAGTACTTGTTCTGGCACTACAGAAATCTTAGGTAGGAGAGCCAGTGGTCTTGTAGTTGCTCCTCTGAATGACAATGTGGAAGTATCTTTGCCCACTATCACTGAGTGCAACCAGATTCCAAGCATCAAAGAGGAGATTCCTACTCCTGAAGCTGCTTTTCACCATTCTCACTTAAAGCATATAGCCAACCAAATACCAGCCCTCGATGAAAGTGTCGATATCCTGCTGTTACTTGGTCGAGACATCCTATGGGTGCACAAAGTTCATCATCAAATCAACGGTCCACACAATGCACCATATGCTCAGCGTCTGGATGTAGGATGGGTCATCATAGGCAATAAAATGATTAACATATGTTGCGCTCCCAATCTGAGTGAAAATATAAAAAATATATATAAATCAGCTCAATAAATCCCTAAAATATAATCTCAATAATAATCCCAAAAAACATCTTAATGATCAAATCCAAAAACAATGTGATCAAAAAACAAAAAACAATGTGATCAAATAAATATATAGTGACTACTATAAAAATAAATATTGAATAATGCAAAGAAGTCTCTGTTGAAATAAGGTGACAACTCCCAGTGATGTGATTCAAATAAAATAGAAATGTCCGGTGATTCCTTAGTGTGATTAAGTTGTGCACTCACCTCCTTATTAGCCTATGATAGGCTTACTGTGCTTTTTGTTCACTTATGGGACTTTTGAAACCTGTGTTGCATCATATGAATTGTGGTGGGCATCTCTCAGTTGCCTCCCCATACTCCTATCCCCGCAGGGATCTCTCTCTCCTGCTGCTACTCTCTTGTTTTCCTCCTTAGGTATTCCTCAGTGGAAGAGAAATGCAAAAATAGTGCCTTATCCTTTTAAGGTTAAATTACTTTATTATGTGCCCAAATGCACTCACATTCAATATAATTTAAAATCGCTATGTTAAAATCAATAGCTGATTACAGCGTGCTCTGTGTATACTCGCCATCCACGAATGGTCTGTGACGTCGTAGCTCCTCCCTTACGCGTTACGCCGCAGGTCACGTGGCTTCATCAGGGGCTTGTGATTGGATGTTCACTACACCATTCATTCTATATATAGTCAGTGTCCTCCATTTTATTGAAGCTAACAAGGGCACGGCCATCTTTATGGGGCCAGAATTTCAGCTGTCTTGAATCACCTCCGCTGAGGTTCTTAACCACTTCCCGACCGGCCGTTGCATATAAACGGCCGGAGGGTGGCACTGCAGGGTCAGGTGGCCATTTATAAACGGCCTCCCCGCACCCTGCTTGTGCGCGCTCCCTGGGAGCGCACAGCACCGCGATCTGGTGCCGCTGTGTCCTCCAATCGTCGGACAGGACCTCTGTACGAGGTCCAGACCATGTGATCACTTATTGGCCAATCAGTGATCACATGCAAAGTAGTAAGCAAGATGTCACTTCTGACATCATTGCTTACTACGTGTGAAATCTGTGAAAACAGAGGTCACATGGTACAAGGCTATTCACAACAGCCTTGTACCATGTGACAAGCTGTGACCAATCACAGCTCACTCAGTAGTTCTCAATGGCTGCAAGAATGCAGACAGAGAGAAAGAGAAATGATTGCTTTTATATCCTATATGGGTGTAAAAGCAATCAGTGTAAAAAAAAAAAAAATTTTCATCACCCCCCAAAAGTAGTACAGTGTCACCATGGTGACACTGTACTGCTAGGGTGACAGTATGTAAAAAAAAAAAATTATATAAAAAAAATAAAAATGTAAAAAAATGTTTAAAAATTTTAATATTTGGTTATAAACTAATTTGGCTTATTATTTTTTTTTTTACTAAAAAGATAATGGAATAAATTTTGGCCAAGATTTATGATGAAATATTATTTATTTGCAAAATTTTACAAGAAAAACACTTTTTTTCAAAATTTTTGGACATTTTCATTTACATAGCAAAAAAAATAAAAATCCCAGCAGTGAATAAATACCACCAAAATAAAGTTTTATCTGTCTCAAAAAAATGGTAAAATATTCATATGGGTACAGTGTTGCATGACCGTGCAATTGTCATTCAAAGTGTGATGGCGCTGAAAGCTGAAAATTGCCCTGGTCAGGAAGGGGGTAAAAGTGTCCGGACTGGAAGTGGTTAATGAAGATAATATGTTGCTATTTTTAGATACTATGTGTCACTCCTCTTCATGGACTTGCGGTGCACACTTACAAAATAGCAATACATGTTATCAGATGTTAAATGCAAAGTATTACTTTGATTTAGTATAAACAAACATTCTCATCTTTTAATATTCCTCTTATAAAATGACCAAAACATTTTAAATGGCTGAAACTAAAAAATATATCTAAATTAATTAATATAGAATTCTATTGATAATAGTAGGTAAATATACCCACCAATATTAACCCAATGTACTAATAATCATAAAAAGTATAAAAAAATAAAATAAAAATAATATAAATAATAAAAAAAAGTAAATTAGACTAACAAGAGAACATACTTCACCTATCCCCATACTCATATGTCTTTTATCAACTGATTGTATCTAAATTGTGATAATATTATTTGCACAATTATTGTCTATTATTTAATCGAATCATACAGTATATCACTAATAAAGCATGTGAGGTCGAATTCCTTATGCAAGCCACCTGGGGCAAGACTCCCTAGTTTATAAATCCATACGGATTCTTTCTTACTAATTTCTCTTACTAGATTATCTCTCCTCCAATGTGAGTTATGTTTTTCTATACCCCAATATTCTACCTTATCTGCCTCACTATTGATCATAGGCAATGTCTGCCTAGACAAGGACAGGAGGTCCTACTCAGTCGCTTCCTTTAAAACACATTTCCTGTCAAATGGACGAACAACTTGTTCTACACAATGACCACATAAATATATTATGAAAGAAAGACTGCTTGAAAAAGGTGCACAACAGCACATCATACAAGACAATAAGAAAGCTCTTAATCTCTGGGATGACAACATCGGCAACACAGTGTTTGAGGTAACCACTAAAGCCAATGAGTTGGCAGCTACCATAGAAGACAAAGAATTCTTGAAAACCATGAGTAAAGAGTTCTAGATGATTCCAACAGTTGGGTAGCACCTCTACCATTTCGTACCCAAAGAAAGAGACTACCAAACAATAGGGTACATGCAGAATCACGGTTTGTTTCTTTAAATCGCAGTTTGAACCAGAAGCCTGAGATGAAAAAGCACTTTGTGGACTTTATGCAGAAGGTGTTTGAGAGAGATCATGCTGAGCCTGCACCTCCTCTTATGGAAGGAGAAGAATGTTGGTATCTACCATGCTTTGGTGTCTATCATCCTTGCAAGCCTGATCAGATTAGGGTGGTCTTTGACTCAAGTGCTCGTCATGAAGGTGTCTCCCTCGGTGACAATCTTCTCACTGGGCCTAATCTTAACAACAGTCTCATAGGAGTTTTACTTCACTTCAGACAAGAGCCAATTGCTGTTATGGCTGACATTCAGCAGATGTTCCACTATTTCATCGTCCGTGAACACTACAGAAACTTCCTCAGGTTCCGATGGTACCGCAATAATGATGTCAACGATGAAGTCATAGACTATCGAATGAAGGTACATGTTTTCTGTAACAGTCCTTCTCCGGCAGTAGCAATTTATGGACTGAGGAAAACAGCTCAAGAGGGTGAGACAGAATTTGGATCTGATACAAGACAGTTCATCGAAAGGAATTTCTATGTAGGCGACGGACTCAAATCTATGCCCAATGAAGAAGAAGCTATTGACCTTCTTACTAGAACCCAGAACATGCTTGCCACTGCAAACCTCAGACTTCACAAAATCATTTCTAACAGTGACAAGGTCATGATAGCCTTTCCTTCTGATGACCATGCTGTCAGTGTGAAGAAATTCCAACTAGGATCTGACCTTTCTGTTACACAACACAGTCTTGGATTGCTTTGGAATGTTAAACAAGACACATTCACATTTCAAGCATCAGCCTGTGACAAGCCCTTCACAAAGGAGGAGTATTGTCTACAGTAAACAGCATTTATGATCCATTAGGTTTCATTACACCTCTCACCATTCAGGGTAAGATACTGCTGAGACAACTTACTTCTGAAAGCTCAAACTGGGATACCCCCTTACCCAAGGAGAAACAACAAAGGTGGGAATCCTGGTGGAAACAATCTCTAAATCCTGGACAATGGCATTATGTTCCTACTAGCCTTAACCCTGCTGACTGCGGCAGTCGTGCAGTACCTACTACTGCATTTTGGGACACATCTTGGCTATATCCACTATGAAAGAAGGTTCTGCACACCTTTACTCCAGGCCTATAAAGGAACTAGTACTTCTTTTGCCCAAAGAGGAAGACAAGTCATCAACCTGATTTAAAGGGAGGTAAGAAGGAATAGTGCATGTTGCTGCCTTCTCCTCTGAATATGGATTTCCATGTCTCAGCCTGGACTTTCGAGACCAACATCTGCAAGTATTATGCTAAATGTTTGCATTGTTTTCCTTTGTTCTTCCCTTCCATCTTTATTTATATTGGACTTGAACTAAAGCTTATTATAATAGAAAATTTCGACGGGGAGTATCATGTTTCACATGACTGCCATATTGACTGTCATATGTCTTTAAGTGTTTCTATGTTTTGTTTCTGCTCCTCTCTTTCCTTTGGTTTAGTTAATGCTGTATAGATAGACCTCCCCCTTTCCCAGAAATGCATTGCAGCTCTAGCCTCATGTCTTGAAGCAGGAAACGTTATGATCTTTTGACCTATCAAATGTTCATTGTTGTAAGATTCTCTCAGTTTATGGAATAAACTTCACAAGATCTACAAGATGTCTTATCGATTGAGTCACTGACTGGGGTATCCAACTGAGGTTGAAGTTATCGCTATCTCATCACAATTGTAAGTTACAGAGATAACACTATCAATGCTTAGATTGGAGAGACAGAACCAGGGGCGGACTGACAACTCATGGAGACCCCGGGCAATAGGGGATCATGGGGCCCCTGTGTCCTCACCCACACTCAAACCACACCCAAAAAAGCCTATGAAAAGGTACAAGGGGCATCTCATGGGGCCCCCTACCGCCCCTAGACAGAACATTGAGGGCCTTAGACATAGTGGTCAGCCAAGGAAACTTAATGCAGCTGATGAAAGATACATCATGCTTACCTCTCTTTGATAATGGAAGATATCCAGCAGTGCCATCAGCAGAGAACTAGCGGAAACCACTGGGACCCAGGTACACCTATCTACTGTCCAGAGAAGCCTGACCAGAAATGTTCTTTATGGAAGAATTGCAGCCAAAAAGCCATACTTCTGACATGGAAACAAGGCTAAGCGACTCAGCTATGCAGAAAAACATAGGAACTGGGGTGGAGAAAAATGGCAGCAAATGCTCTGGACTGATGAGTCAAAATTTGAAATATTTGGCTGTAGCAGGAGGCAATTTGTTCGCCAAAGGGCTGCAGAGTGGTGCAATAATGAGTCTATGCAGGTAACAGCGAAGCATTGTCAATGTTCCTTTCAAGTTTAGGGCTGCATTTCTTCAAATGGTGTTGGAGATTTGGTCAGTCAGGATCAATGGTGTCTTCAATGCTGAGTAATACAGGCAGATACTACCATGCCATACCATCAGGGAGGCATGTGATTGGCCCCAAATTTATTCTTAATGACAGGATAACAACCCCAAACATACAGCCAATGTTATTATTAACTAGCTTCAACGTAAAGAAGAATAAGGGGTCCTGGAAGTGATGGTTTGGCCCACACAGAGCCCTAATCTCAACATCATTAAATCTGTCTAGGATTTGAGGAAGCCTACATCCACAGCCTACATCTGTGGTTAGTTCTCCAAGATGTTTGGAACAACCTACCTGCCAAGTTCCTTCAAAACAGCATCAATTCTTCTAGGTACTGTCAGGGCTCTGTCCTCTGCAGAGGTGTTAGGAGACCTGGCACCCCTAGCAGTACCTTGCATGGCTGCAGAAGTTCACATCGGCTCAAATGTGGTGCCAAACGGCCTTTATAAGGAAGCCCTGCACCACTCTCAGTGTCAGGAATGGACTGGCCAGCAATAGTGGGACTCACCTGCCTTGTGAGCTGCAGTACCAGGGCTGGCCAGCGGGTGCTCCCAGCAATCAGAGACTCAACCTTGCAGCCAGTCAAACACCTGGAACTAATTATACTGGTGTATTTAAGGGACATTCAGACCTGCAGACTCTGCCTTGGTGTTGTGTTTCTCTTGGGCCCTGTATCCTGTTCCTGCTCCCTGTTCCTGTCTGATTCTCTGCTGACCCTGCTCTGATCCCTGGCTTGTCTGACCATTCTCCTGCTCCTGATCCCTGGCTTGTCTGACCATTCTCCTCTGCCTGACCCTCTGTACCACGCTGCCCGCTACCTGCTGAACCTGGCCTGTGACCCCGACCATTCTCCGCTTGCTCCCCCTGTACCTACCTGCCCGATTGATATTGACCCGGCCTGCCTGACCACGCTTGCATTGTATGTACTGTTATCTGTGGGTGGTTGGTTGGTTTGTTTGCACTGTGTTATGTTTTAGTATTGCACTGCGTTTATGTTTGTATGGTTAGTGTTAATAAATTACATTGTTTATAACATATCTGAAGTCTGCGTTTCCCTGCGTCAGTCACACACCTCTGGTCACACCCGGGAGCCCTGACATTACACCAAGGCCAATCCTGACCAGAAGTGGCTGCACAGGGAAGCCATCTTGGTTTGTTGATGGGAAGGATGGATCTTGATAAGGTTGTGTATTTATATCTGCTAGTGTTTGATGACAGAGAGTATGCTTATCAAACTCTGAAGGAGTATACCCGGGATCAACTGCTAGAATGTATACGGCTCGCTCATGTTCTAGTAGATCAGGGCACAGAATTCTCTGAGGTGCAGCCATTGATTCAGATTTGTGCGGAGTTGGTTTCATCTGGTACCCCCGAATGCAGGGATGAATTTTCGCCGCCATTTAGTGCCGACCAGGTAGAGTCCCTGGTATGGTTATTAGAGGATGATGTGGATTGCTTCTTGGAGCATTATGCTGCATGTTCACCACAGACACTAAGAGATTGTATAAACGCAGTGCAGTCATTGACCAGACAGGCTTTGTGTAAGCTCAGCTTTGTTCAACCCATACTGCAGACATGGACAGATTTGCTGCACCCAGCCTCAGTCAGCTTACAAAAACCCAGTCCTGCTTCTAATCTATTTCCTCAAAACTCTATTCCTGCATTCCCAACAGCTCCTCCTGCCCTGCTATCTACCGCATGTCAGTACCCTGTTCCCACTCGCTGCACCTATCCTGCCTTTAACCCTGTAAACAAGCCCTCTGTAGCAACTGCTCCCTCTCCTGTTCCATCCTCCAGTTCTTCTCTGTCTCCAGCTGCTCCATTCGTTTGCAGACCTGCGTTTACTTGCAGTGCTCCAGTAATTAAAACCAGAAAAAAGCGAAAATTCTTTCCAACCAATACCATCCTGCCAGTATCCAAACCGGTGAACCTGCCTTCCGTGGTTCAGCCTGAAGCCTCTACTCAGCCTGAAGCCTCTATTCAGCCTGAAGCCTCTACTCAGCCTGAATCCTCTACTCAGCCTGATGCCTGTACGCAGCCTGATGCCTCTCTTCAGCCTGATGCCTCTACTCAGCCTGATGCCTCTACTCAGCCTGATGCCTCTACTCAGCCTGATGCCTCTACTCAGCCGGACGCCGGCATTCAGCCTGATGCCGCTACTCAGCATGATGAACTGATCCAGCCTGCCGATCCTATTAGGCCAGTTGACTCGATGCCCGCTGTTGATCCAGATGGTCCGGTACCTGATCCGGTGCCCGCTGTCGTGCCAATTGACTCAGAGCCCGCTGTCGTACCTGGTGACTCGTGCCTACTGCCTTGCCAGCCTGCCGAATCAGACGATCCAATGCCTGGTGACCCGGTGCCCACTGCCTTGCCAGATGACGCGGTGCCCGCTGGCAAGCCAAATGACCTGATGCCTGGTGACCCAGTGCCCGCTGTCATACCTGGTGACCCGATGCCCGCTGTCGAGCCAGACAATCCGGTACCTGATGACCCGGTGCCCGCTGTCGTGCCAATTGAGTCAGAGCCCACTGTCGTGCCTGGTGATTCGGTGCCCGCAGTCTTGCCAGACGACTCGGTGCCCGCAGTCTTGCCAGACGACTCGGTGCCCGCAGTCTTGCCAGACGACTCGAAGCCCGCTGTTCCGCCAGTTGACTCGATGCCCGCTGTTCCGCCAGTTGACTCGGTGCCCGCAGTCTTGCCAGACGACTCGGTGCCCGCAGTCTTGCCAGACGACTCGGTGCCCGCAGTCTTGCCAGACGACTCGGTGCCCGCTGTTCAGCCAGTTGACTCGATGCCCGCTGTTCCGCCAGACGACTCGGTGCCCGCAGTCTTGCCAGACGACTCGGTGCCCGCAGTCTTGCCAGACGACTCGAAGCCCGCTGTTCCGCCAGTTGACTCGATGCCCGCTGTTCCGCCAGTTGACTCGGTGCCCGCAGTCTTGCCAGACGACTCGGTGCCCGCAGTCTTGCCAGACGACTCGGTGCCCGCAGTCTTGCCAGACGGCTCAGTGCCCGCAGTCTTGCCAGACGACTCGGTGCCCGCTGTTCCGCCAGTTGACTCGGTGCCCGCTGTTCCGCCAGTTGACTCGGTGCCCACGGTCTTGCCAGACGACTCGATGCCCGCAGTCTTGCCAGACGACTCGGTGCCCGCGGTCTTGCCAGACGACTCGGTGCCCGCAGTCTTGCCAGACAACTTGAAGCCCGCTGTTCCGCCAGTTGGCTCGGTGCCCGCAGTCTTGCCAGTTGACTCGGTGCCCGCAGTCTTGCCAGTTGACTCGGAGCCCACTGTCGTGCCTGGTGACTCGGTGCCCGCCGCTCCGCCTGGGGGCCTGAGACCTGTCGCTCTGCCTGGGGGTCTGGTGCCCGCCGCTCCGCCTGGGGGCCTGAGACCTGTCGCTCCGCCTGGGGGCCCGAGACCTGTCGCTCCGCCTGGGGGTCCGGCGCCCGCCACTCCGCCTGGGGGCCCGAGACCTGTCGCTCCGCCTGGGGGTCCGGCGCCCGCCGCTCCGCCTGGGGGCCCGAGACCTGTCGCTCCGCCTGGGGGTCCGGCGCCCGCCGCTCCGCCTGGGGGCCCGCAACCTGTCGCTCCGCCTGGGGGCCTGGCGCCCGCTGCTCCGCCTGGGGGCCCGATGCCTGTCGCCCCGCCTGGGGGCCCGATGCCTGTCGCCCCGCCTGGGGGCTTGATGCCTGTCGCCCCGCCTGGGGGCCCGATGCCTGTCACCCCGCCTGGGGGCCCGATGCCTGTCGCCCCTCCTGGGGGCCCGATGCCTGTCGCCCCTCCTGGGGGCCCAGCGCCCGCCGCTCCGCTTGGGGGCCCGATGCCTGTCGCCCCGCCTGGGGGCCCGATGCCTGTCGCCCCTCCTGGGGGCCCGGCGCCCGCCGCTCTGCTTGGGGGCCCGATGCCTGTCGCCCCGCCTGGTGGCCCGATGCCTGTTGCCCCGCCTGGGGGCCCGGTGCCTGCTGCTTCACCTGGTAATCCGATGTGCCTCTGCCCGGAGTCCAGCCCGATGTGCCTCTGCCCGGAGTCCAGCCCGATGTGCCTCTGCCCGGAGTCCAGCCCAATGTGCCTCTGCCCGGAGTCCAGCCCGATGTGCCTCTGCCCGGAGTCCAGCCCGATGTGCCTCTGCCCGGAGTCCAGCCTGATGTGCCTCTGCCCGGAGTGCCTCTGCCCGGTGTGCCTCTGCCCGGAGTGCCTCTGCCCGGAGTCCAGCCCGATGTGCCTCTGCCCGGAGTCCAGCCCGATGTGCCTCAGCCCGGAGTCCAGCCCGGAGTCCAGCCCGATGTGCCTCAGCCCGGAGTCCAGCCCGATGTGCCTCAGCCCGGAGTCCAGCCCGATGTGCCTCAGCCCGGAGTCCAGCCCGATGTGCCTCAGCCCGGAGTCCAGCCCAATGTGCCTCTGCCCGGTGTGCCTCTGCCCGGTGTGCCTCTGCCCGGTGTGCCTCTGCCCGGTGTGCCCCTGCCCGGTGTGCCAGTCTTTGATATCCCGCCAGTTACCAGACCCGGGCGGTGGAACATTTTGCCCAGCTAGGACTGTTTGGAGCGTCCTGAGGCCGCTCCTTGAGGGGGGGGGGGGTACTGTCAGGAATGGACTGGCCAGCAATAGTGGGACTCACCTGCCTTGTGAGCTGCAGTACCAGGGCTGGCCAGCGGGTGCTCCCAGCAATCAGAGACTCAACCTTGCAGCCAGTCAAACACCTGGAACTAATTATACTGGTGTATTTAAGGGACATTCAGACCTGCAGACTCTGCCTTGGTGTTGTGTTTCTCTTGGGCCCTGTATCCTGTTCCTGCTCCCTGTTCCTGTCTGATTCTCTGCTGACCCTGCTCTGATCCCTGGCTTGTCTGACCATTCTCCTGCTCCTGATCCCTGGCTTGTCTGACCATTCTCCTCTGCCTGACCCTCTGTACCACGCTGCCCGCTACCTGCTGAACCTGGCCTGTGACCCCGACCATTCTCCGCTTGCTCCCCCTGTACCTACCTGCCTGATTGATATTGACCCGGCCTGCCTGACCACGCTTGCATTGTATGTACTGTTATCTGTGGGTGGTTGGTTGGTTTGTTTGCACTGTGTTATGTTTTAGTATTGCACTGCGTTTATGTTTGTATGGTTAGTGTTAATAAATTACATTGTTTGTAACATATCTGAAGTCTGCGTTTCCCTGCGTCAGTCACACACCTCTGGTCATACCCGGGAGCCCTGACACTCAGGTGCTGCTTGATCTCTGGCTCCCTAGTACCTTCGTTCCCTTGCTATCCTGACCTGTGATTTCCTGTTAATGACTCGGCTTGCTCCTGGACCTGTCTGCTCTGTTTAACCCCGACCTGACCCCAGCTTGTCTAACGGATCTTCTCACCTGCTCTCTGTGTATGACCTCGGCTATCCCTTTTGACTACGTCTGCTCCGATCCCCACCTGGCATCCGACCTTGGCTCAAACTGGTTATCCTATGATCCTCTGTTCTCTGGAAGACCTGCATACCTCGCACAGGTGCTCCCTGCCTGCAGACCCCATCTCAGTGCATCAGCCGTGCTCCTGGGTGGACTACCAAACAAGCACTCCCACAGTGCTACTCTGGGCCTGACTCCTGCTGTTCCACCTTCAGGGAAGTCTGGAACTTAGTCGCAACGGAAGCCCTCTCTCCATTGGCCTCTGTCACCAGGTATGTGATAGGTACACTTGTAAAAAGATTATGAAGGCAAATGATGGTTACACCAAATTTTGATTGGATTTATCTTCTGTTCATATACTTTCCATTTTGTTAACATATAAAAATAAACTATCAACACTTATATTTCTGAAAGCATTCTTAATTTACTTTATTTTACCACACCTGCCTAGAACTTTTGCACAGCAGTATATTTACTGTAAATATTTTCTTGTCTTCTCTTTTCATTGAAACAATAATTTTAAAACATTAAACTGAATCTCTGAATATTCTAGTCAGAAAAGAATCTTTGGCTCTGTGAGGGCTACCGCATTTTGAATCTTTTATATTCCTGTCTGGGAATGGCAGCAAGTTTCACAGATGTTTCCTAAAGGTCAGAATTGCAATAGCAGATTTTGTGAACTGTGTGTGTTTCCATTAAAATACATGGTGGCCACTACCATTTGTGTATCTGTGGAGATAACAAACCCCATTGATGATCACTCTCAGGTTGTTGTCCCAAAAACTAGAAAATGTCTGAGTGAGGCTGAGAATGTAATATGTCACAAGGTCCAGGATGGCCTGCATTTACACAATGTCCTCAATCTTGATTAAAAGGCACTCTACATCATTCAACTCAGAAAATCGCAATCTTATCAAAAAAATGAAACACTTTAGGGGACTGTACAGCTTGAGCTGCTTTTTTATTTTAAGCACCTGCTGGGGGACTATTTTATTCAAATACATTTTGTCTGCAATTGAGCTTTTATCACAAAAAGGCTTTTGTAGCTTTATAGCAGATTTATATATGATATTTTTTTAAACAAACATTGGGTGCACCTTTAACTTCCATCTACTATTCAAATTGTGTGTTTTCTTCCCCTGCTAGTAGATATAGTAATAGTATGGTCCCATTGAAGCTATCTAATAAAGTGACCACTCACTGTGTAGTAGACTCATTATGTGTTTTTAGATAGCAATTAGTGGTGCTTTGTTTGTTTGATTCCCTGTTTTTTTAAGACTAATGTTTGTTTCTAATAAGTCTTTCTGGCACCTTCGGCGTCCTGTTTTTCTGAGTGTGCATTTCTGGCACTAGCTTCAGAGAAGTGTAGTTACAAATTAAGGAGACTAATGATCTGTTATGAGAACTACAGCAATCATCCTTGAATGTGCCACCAAGCTGTTAATTTCTCTACTGCACACTCAAACTGTTTTATAATAGTAATCAGTCATAACAAAACAATTGTTTGTGCAGTCAATCTAAATTTATGAATGTACTTTTTTTAATATTATATGTTTGAAATGATAATTTATGAAACTGTAAAACTTTAAAACTTACACAACAGCCCAAAACCTTCCTCTTCTTCAGTTGTAGGTATCATTATATAAAATAGGCTAATCTTATTATGGTGCTTATTTTTGTGGAGAAGAGCCAGGCTAAACTAAGAGAACCTTTTATCCTTCTGATAAGAAGAGCATCAGCCTCTGCCATATTAATGAAATTACTAAAATATTAATACATGGCATGAATCACTTCCCATCTGGGCTACTGTGATTCTCTACCATCAGGCGTGCCACTTACTGAGTTGGCAACACTTCAGTCAGTCAGGAACGCAGCTGCCAGGCTAATACCAAGAGCATTACTAATGCCTCTGCCCTGTCCCAGTACTGGCTCTGTATTGCTTTAAGCATGAATTTCAGACAAATAAGGCCCTTGGTAATGCTGCACATGGTAAATTCACATCCCTTGTACTCTGTAAAGGAACACAGGTCAGCCCAGGATGCTCCACAAAGTACATTAAATTGTTTAGCAAACAATCTTTAAAATCACAAAGTGCCTGAAGAAGTCTATAGCAGACTGACCAACTTTATGCATAATACATTATTAGTCTTCTCAGGTCTGCAAATTGTCTGTTACTCTCAACATTCCATGTTCAGGATGGAGGTTGGAGACTCTCTGTTTCAAAAGGAGAATGTAGGCCCTAAAGAAGGCCATGAAATAGGATCTACAAAACCACAGTGCCACCAGAGCACTTCCCTTGTGAGGTGCTCTGGTGGCACTGTGGTTTTGTAGATCCTATTTCATGGCCTTCTTTAGGGCCTACATTCTCCTTTTGAAACAGAGAGTCTCCAACCTCCATCCTGAACATGGAATGTTGAGAGTAACAGACAATTTGCAGACCTGAGAAGACTAATAATGTATTATGCATAAAGTTGGTCAGTCTGCTATAGACTTCTTCAGGCACTTTGTGATTTTAAAGATTGTTTGCTAAACAATTTAATGTGCTTTGTGGAGCATCCTGGGCTGACCTGTGTTCCTTTACAGAGTACAAGGGATGTGAATTTTCCATGTGCAGCATTACCAAGGGCCTTATTTGTCTGAAATTCATGCTTAAAGCAATACAGAGCCAGTACTGGGACAGGGCAGAGGCATTAGTAATGCTCTTGGTATTAGCCTGGCAGCTGCGTTCCTGACTGACTGAAGTGTTGCCAACTCAGTAAGTGGGAAGCCTGGGTTTTGCAGGTTTCAGCCCTTGATTAAAGTTGTAGTAAGCTCTGCTTTTCAACATTTACCTACAGGTAAGCTTCATTCTACATGTAGGTAAATTAATATTTCCTAAATGTGTACCATTTAGGAGATATTCACGTTTTGCAGCCAGCAACCTCACCAGTGCATGCGCACCGCGCTGTGAAGGGACAGCATACTGAGTATTCTGTCCCTTCAGAATGCTGTGTCATGACTCCCGTGTGCATGCCATGCCATTGCATCATTGTGGCGTGGCCATTCAAACTGCTCGGAAGGAAGATGGGTTGAAGCCCTGTCAGCAGTGACAGTGCCAGGGGCCAGTGAGTCCTGTGTTTTCCTCCTTTCCAGCTCCAGGCTTGCAGGGAGGCCCCATTCCACTAGGCCTTCTGGCAGCCTTCCACCTCAACCTCACATCTTCCTCTCTGCTTCTTCCAAACAAGTCTCCTGCTACTGAGCAGGCTCCAACAATTTTAAAGGGAGTTCAGCCCCTTGCCAAACCTCCTGTTGGGGATTGACTTAGATAAGGGGTGGACTGACAACTCATGGGGCCCCTGGGCAATAGGGGATCATGGGGCCCCTGTGTCCTTGCCCAAACTAAAAAAAGCCTATGAAAAAGATACCAGGGGCATCTCATGGGGCCCCCTACTGACCCCGGGCCCTCGGGCAGTGCCCGAGTTTCCAAACAGTTAGTCTGCCCCTGACTGAGATCCCTCAAACGCGCAGCCAACCACTCCTCAGATCCACCCACTGTCTCCAAGGCCCTTCTCCAAAAGCCTCAGAGCAGGGGGGAATTCCAGAGGGGCTGGCCTGCAGAGTGTCTCAGTCCTCACCAGAATTTGACCACTCTGACTATCTCACCTGAGCTGTTAATCAGCTACTCATTAGTCATCAGGGTCTAGTTTCCCCTAGCTAAACTAGGAGGGTGTTACACTCAAATAAAAATGTTTAATAAACGTAGACATGTATTGAAGTCAAACATTCTAAAATAAATGTATTATAAAACAGCAAGTGTCATACAGTACCAAGGCAAACCTTTACTTTTATATGGTGAACCCCAGAGTGCTGTCAAAGCACCCATGCAAAATGTTTTTTTTTTCCTAAAAGATTCTATAAAAAGTCATGTGCTGTGTTTTTATTTCTTTGACAGTTTTAGCTGAGCAAAATGGATTTGAATAATTTGTGACCTGAAGCAGTAATTTCAGCTTGAGAGCCTGAACCGGGGGTGTTGGAGTAACTCTGATACTTGAGCTGGTGGTGTTGGAGCAGCTCAGGTGACAGAGCTCGCTTCCACAGGCAGATCACTTCTTCAATAAATTCTTCAATCACAGAAGTTAAATTCAACATGATGTTGCTTAAAGTGTTACTAAACCCAGGACCCTGTATTCACTATATCTGGTCCCCCACAGAACACATAACATGGAAAGGCAATTATTTTAGTAAATATAAACTGCTAAATACCTTCTCTCATCATCAGTTAGAGCAGTCTGGTGACTTCTATTAGTGTCCAGCAGAGCACTGGTTAAAGCTTGTAGGAGAAGTTTGCATTCTCCCCCTATCGTCCTATGAGCCTGCAGGATGCCTGGCCCTCTGTATGGACAGTGCTGATTGGCCCTGGGCTGATCAAATGCACCCTTCTAGGAAAAAAAAACCTCTCTAGCAATACACACCAAACTGAGCATGTGCAGCTTGCCCCCAAGGCTCTGTTCGATCAGGAGATGGATCGGGGACAGTAAAAGCAGGGGAGGATCACAGAAGACAGGATAAAACAACTCTTTTGCACAAGACAGAGGATTAACCCCTTAGGTTCCACACTGAGTATAAAAAGCATGTATTGCTGCATATACATACTGATTTTACTGCTGTGGGATTAGTAACACTTTAAGATAAGTGCAATACAAAGGATGCTTTCAGTCTTCTGAAGTGTAGGAACACAATTACATTTCTAAGCCCTCTTTCTGCAGTGGACAGTGAAAAACTGTACATCAGGGTAAGATAGAGTGTGTCTAGCTAAAGACTGTACCATCTGAAAGCTTGTTGGTTCCAGTATAGAAGCAGCAGTTTGAGAGTGCTCTGCAGCTACTTATTAATCCTGCTCACAATCCTCCAAATACCCGGCGCTCAGCTACTGCTGCCCTCTGCAAATTCACCTCATCACCCTACCACACCTGGTGAACATAAGGCACAACAATGCTCCCAGTATGAACTGATCCAGTTCTGCAGCAGTAAGATGGCACTGTCTCCCAGGATTAATGCAACATGGCGCTACTATATCTCATAAAGGGACCATCCTCCATTGCAGCCTTAATGGGAAAGGACTACAGGTATGGGTAAAACTGAACCACCGCCAACTAAACAACCACTTTTACCAATAAAGGATGCATAAGTGAACATGCATGACGTTAGACATCATGTCTGTGAACAAAGAATTAGTGACTTAGAAGGCAACATATGTGTGATGAAAGGACACTATGGGATAACAATCATTTACCACTAATTTTGCTATAGAGAGGGCTCACAGAATATTTATGAGAAACCCACGTTCAGGCGCACCTCCCAGAACTATGATAGCGTACATCCTGTATTTCAAAGATAAAATCACTATCCTGAAGAAAGCCAGAACCCTGAAATATTTCAACTACTATGGTAAAATCATTGCAATATACCCTTACTTTTCTGCCACCATTGAGAAATAGCAGACTGCTTTTACCAAGATTAAAAAGAGACTTATGCAGGCCATACATGGGTCGAATTCTGAACTAATTTTCTTTAGAAAATCGGAATTTTCATACATTTTGTAATCTGATGGTGCTACCATTGATTTCAAAATTCACCCAACCAAGCCTTCAATTTCCCCTCATGTTGCTACAGAAAATAATTTTCGTGGCCAAGAATTTTCTTTTCTTTCCAGGTTGCAGCTCATGCTCTTTCTTTTTTGTTTATATTTTCCGCACGACTCTTTCATCATTGATTCAAAATTCGTTCATTTTTCAAAACATTTCCAACATGCCCGTTCAATCAAATTCGATGGTCACATGAACATCGGCCATTTCTGTGACCCCCACTAATGGTGCAAAATTTGAACGAAAGTTCTTTGAAAAGATTTTCAAAGGAAAATTCTTTTGAAATTCGACCCATGTATGGCTTGCTTTAGAGACGAACACATATCATGCTTTAGCAGGCTAAGCTACAGGTCGTGGCAAAATCAAAAATACATTTCTTTCTCTAAAAAAAGTGGTTCATTGGCTGGACTTAAAAGAACATGATAGAGCTAGGAACACTCCTGATCACAAGTGGACCTCACAGTTCTTGTTTTGCTTGTTACTATGTGAGACTTCGTAATGACTACCCACAATGAGTTCTCCCACATCACCTCTTCCTGTACTCTGCAATGCCTATTATTTTAATCTAAGGTGTTGAGCAGAGACCACTCAACGCTATATCCCCTTACACCATCCTGAAATGTCTTTACTGATTGGATATTAATTGCTGCTTAGAGAGAGGAAGACTTGTGGACAAAGTGTATCTAGATTTTGCTAAGGCATTTGATACAGTACCCCACATATAATTAATATGCAAATTAAGGCTTTGATTACACGGTATGTACCTAGATAGAAAACTGATAGCAGGAGCATGCCCAGTGGTTGGTGATTAACCTGTTGGCGCCAACTGTACGCAAATATGCAACCTATTGGCAGTTGGACCTGGACACTGAGAGGCCGCATATTTGTGTACCTAAAAAAAAACACATATGTGTCGAGAGCGAGAGCCCTGCACACCCCCAACACATTTACGGTGCCTCATGGAACAGGCCCCAATCACTACTAGCGAACCTTTCCAATCATGCGACCGCTGTGAAAGCCAAAAAAGGCAGTCACATATCCCTAAACTCCGCCACACATCCCGACATCACAAACCCCTTAAAGTACTCGGAGGCGCCAGCACCAGGGGTTAATGGCATAATTTCTGAATGGTCTGTAGTGTTGAGTGGGGTACCGAGGTCTCTGTCCTGGGACCAATTATGTTTACCTTGTTCATAAACGATATAGGGGTTGGAGTAAATAGTCCAGTCTCAGTGTTTGCTGATGATGCCAAACCTAAATACGGCAATAACTTCACAACAGGATATAGAAACTTCACAAGAGCACCTAGGTAAAATAGAGGGATGGGCAGCTATATGGCACATGAGGTTCAATGTAAGAACATGTAAAGTAATGCATCTGGGAGCTATAAATATGCAAGCAAGTCACACACTAGGGGGAGAACCTCAGGTTGAATCAAGGAGTCCTACTAATTGACAGGCTCATCAATAGCATGTCATGCCAAACTGAAGGTCAGCAGACTAGAAGCTTGCATTAAAAATGGGTATTTAAGAGATAAAACTATAATTTTAACACTTTACAAAACTCTGGTTCAGTTTCATCTTGAGTATACTGTTCTTTTCTAGTCACCAATCCTCAGGAAGGATGTGCTTGAACTGGAGAGAGTCCAGATAAGGGCAACAAAGCTAATAAGGGGGCTGGATGACCTCAGTTATGAGGAACAATTACGAACATTAAGCGTATGATCCCTAGAAAAGAGATGCTTAAGTGGGGTTGTGATATTGATATACAAATCCTTAAATGGGGACTCTTGCATTCGGAGGTAACTTTTGGCCACACAATAAAGTTAGATGAGAGAGTTCTGTCTTAAATTGCGTAAGGTGCTCTTTACTGTTAGAATGATGGGGATGTGAACTTCCTTCCACAGTTGGTGGTGTCAGCGAAGAGTGTAGATGAATTAAAAAACTTTTAGATGTGTTTCTTAGTGGACACAATTTACAGGGACATGGAAAACAGTAGTGACATGCACTTGTATTGCCCACCAACCATTTATTTGCTAGTGTATAAAACTCACAGAAAGTTGTGACACTGGACCGGGAAGGTTAATTCAGGGAGTTGCTCTACTGTTGTTGTTATTGGGTCAGCCTTATATTGACTACATGTAAAGACCCTAGTACCCCTCGACACCAGACCATTCTCAAATCCTGCACGCCAAAGGATGTGAAAATTACATATACTTGCACTCTTATGCAAATGGTGAATAACCCAGAAATTTAACCAGAAATGTTCAGGGGCTCAACTCCAAAATAAAAAGAACCCTAGTGTTTGACCAAATTGAAATAATTAAGCCCCATATAATGCTTCTCCATGAGACACAATTAGTTGGCTTTAAAGTTATTGCTTTGAAGAGGCCCTCAATAAAACACACCTTCCCTGCCACATACTCGTCTTTGTCCAGATGAGTTTCTATTCTTATAACTAAAACTTTGAATAGTGAGGTGAAAATAGACCCTCAAGGTTGTTACTTAATTTTGCTATTTTAATACATTGGCCAACATTACATGATAAGTACATCCCTCTCCTCTTCAACATAATCAAATTAGACACCTATATGCTAAAAATTCTTGATATTGCAAAAGATCCAATTATTCTAGTGGGAGACTGCAATATCATTTTAGACCCCCCAGTTCGAAAGGTTTGGATTTACATGAATATACCCTCCTCTATTGAAGAACTGGTATAATTTATTTGTTCTGAGGCGGTGGAAAATGCAAACAAAAGGGTGTACTCATGTCAGTCTATGTCATACACTGGGGTTGATTTACTAAAACAGAGTGCAAAATTTGGTGTAGCTGTGCATGGTAGTCAATCAGGAACAAACTGCATGCATTAGGACAGACAAGCCTAGAAACAGAAATAATCTACAGCCAAAATTCCAACCCTTGATAAGCAACTCCCTCATGCTGTCCCCAGGATCTATAATATAAATCACACTCTACAGACCACAAATAATAACATTATCTAAGCTTTTTTGCAATTTGATAGCACACTCTGTAAGACACATGTCCAGTATGACCATTGTGACCTACTGTGCTACCTTGACCTATGTCATCTTTCCTAGACTTTCCAATAACTCTGAAGGAGTGCAGGCCTTCTCAATTTTCCAAAACCAAAAACACAAAACCTAGATGGGTTCCCTATAGAGTGGGATACAATGTACTTCCAAATGTGTTAAAATATATAATTATATACTCAAAAAGGGTATTCTTTAATGTGGGAAGCTTTAATTGTAATAATTTAAAAGCCCTACAAATACCCTCTTTATAAGCCAATATAATTAAATAACAGAGCTGTAACATTTTTTGCCAAAATCTTAGCATGTAGACTGAATTTCAGAACAGGGACTAGCAGGGAGGGGAGAGACCTCACAGTGTAATGAGCACTGATTGGGTGCTTGTCACGAAAGGGGAGTGTCGGGCTTATCCTTTATCCCTTTCGCTGCCAGAACCGTTTTTGTGTTTTTTGCACAAGATACAAAAAATCATTTTAGGCCTGAAGATGACACAAAGCCCCCAAACATGATATATTTTCTGAAATCAGAGACCCTAGAGAATAAAATAGTGTTAGTTCCAATTTTTTATGTTGCATGATATTACCGCAAAATTTCAGTAAAAAATACAAGTTGGTTAATTTTAGGGCACAAAAAAAGCAATAAATTACTCTATTTTTTAAATATAAAAGATGAGGTTGCAGCGAGTAAATAGATATCCAACTTGTCAAACCTTAAATTTGCGTGCACTCGTGAAATGTCAACAAACATCAGTACTCTATATTTTCTATAGGTGATGCTTTTAAAGCCACTCATAGATCATCAGTATAGTGTTACGAAGGAGGTCTGGTGCTAGAATTATTGCTCTCATTCTTGCGTGCGTGGCGATATGTAACATGTGCATCGCAAATGACGTTTTCATGCATAGGCACCCCAGCATGTGCTTTTACGTTTGTACATGTGTATATGTGGGGGGGGCTCAATTTTTTTGGGAGGGGGATGTTATGTGCTTGGGTGTAACTTTCATTTTTTACAATTAAAAAAAAATGTTTTTTTCACTTTATTTTTTGGTGACAGGTTCTCTGTATTGAGACATCCAAGGTCTAAAAGACCCTGCATATCTCCCCTGTGCTCCTCTGAATGTAATGCAGTGCACATCACATAGGTCACTGTCACTTGATACATTGCACACAAAACCGCAGTGTTTGCAGAATCAGGCCTGATCTCTGTTACCACTTGCCGGTAAATTTTGATGACTCTCATATGCAGCAGAGTGCCAGTACTAGTGCCGCTCTACCTTTTGGTGAACTGTCGAGTACCAGCGGTCTAGTACATCCTGATCTTTCACATACCTTCTTGATTTTTGGAGCTGTTTTTCCAACAAAAGGTACTCAAGTGAAGAGGTCTACAGGATTCTGAGCATGTCAGATGAGAGCGAAGGGGAAGACTCCCTGATACAATTTGCCTCAGAATTTGAACCTGTAGAAAGCGGCAACACCCTGACAGATAGCTCAGATGACGGAGAAGAGGTCCCTGCTAAGGTCAGGCGTACCCGACCCCATTCCCAGGTTGCTGAGATGTTCCAGACTCATGATGACTCTCATATGCAGCAGAGTTCCAGCACTAGTGCCGCTCTACCTTTTGGTGAACTGGCGAGCACCAGCGACCAAGTACATACTGTTCTTTCAAATATCAGCACTGCAATATCACTTGGTGACGTGGCGAGTCCCATAAGTGCAGTACAAGCTGTTGTGATGGCAAGCACAAGCAGCCACCAAGAATTTGCACACAGGCCCGTAGAGCCCATAGTGTCTTTCCGGATGTGCTTGCAGATCCAGATTGATAGCCCACAATTCTGCAGCATACTTCCCCAATTCACTGCCCAACCCGGAATTCAGGTGGAAAGCAAATTTAAATGCTCCCCTTGATATTTTAGAGCTGTTTTTCACCAAAGATCTGTATGCATTGATTGTGGATCAAAGCAATTTATATGCACAACAGTTTATCACCACCAACCCAAATTCAAATCTTGCCAGACCATTCACGTGTAAACCCATTACGATTTCCGAATTTAAAGTTTTTTTAGGCCTAACCCTCAACATGGGCATTACTAAAAAAAATTAATTGCATTTGTATTGGTCCACAGACCCAATTCATCATATGCCTGTGTTCTTTCCTGCCATGGCCAGGCATAGATATGAGAGTATAATGCGTTTTATGCATTTCAATGACAACACACTCTGCCATCCTCGGGGGGTGACCTTGAATTTAACCGGCTCCACAAAATTTGGCCCTCATAAATCATTTTAACCAAAAATTTGCAGATGTCTATACTCCCCAGCAGAACATCTGCGTTGATGAGTCCCTTATTCATTTTTCTGTCCGCCTTGCATTCAAACAATTTCTCCCCAGCAAGCGTGCCAGATATGGGGTCCAGATGTATAAGACCTGTGAGAGGGCAACAGGCTTTACATATAAGTTTCAGATTAACGAGAAAAAAGACAGTCACATGCAGCCCCCCGGATGCCAAGACTACATAGGGAGCAGTGGTAAGATAGTTTGGGACTTGGTGTCATCCTTTTTCCATATGGGGTACAACTTATACGTGGACAATTTTTATTCAAACGTGCCACTATTTAGACATTTGTACAATCTTGGATTTGGCGCATATGGCACCATGCAACCTAATTGCCAGGGCTTCCCCCAACGGCTTGTAAATACTTACTTAATATTTTCTCCCATCTTAGAAAGGGAGAAAAAGCCTGCTTGCGAAATGAGGAATTGCTCACAGTGAAGTGGAAGGACAAATGGGATGTTTTTGTCCTGTCTTCCATTCACACAGACACAACCATCCAAATTGCCATGTCAGCTGGTGTTGCCCAGAAGCCCCTCTGTGTCCATGACTATAACCTTAACATGGGAGGGGTGGACTTCAACAACCAAATGTTGAAGCCGTACTTAGTTTCCTGAAAAGCCAGACACTGGTACAAAAAGGTGTCTATTTATTTATTTAAATTGGCTCTATATAATGCTTTTGTGCCTTACAAAGCAACTGGATGAAGTGGAGCCTTCCTAAAATTCCAGGCAGAGATCATCACGGCCCTTTTATATCCAGAAGGTGCTGTGGCCCAAACCCCCAACACAGATGCAGTTAGCCGGTTGCATGAGAGGCATTTTCCCAATGCCATTCCTGGTACTCCAACCCCAAAAAAGATGTGTCTGTAGCAGACATGGAATTTGGTGTGATAGACGCTTTTTTTGTCTCTTCTGTCCTGACCAACCTGGTCTCTGCCTCAAGGACTGCTTCCGTCATTACCACACACTAATGGAGCATTAGTATAGGGTACAGCACAGCACAGTTCAGGGCACATATATTTGCACAGGGTCTCGAAAGATGTTAGGTAGTCAGGAAACTGGCTCTCACATTTGGAGAGACCCTACAATCTGTTTTAAAAAGTTTAAAGTTTAAAAAAAAATAAAAAAATAAAAAGTACAAATCCCCCCTAATATTAAACATTTTAAAAACCAAAAAGAGTTATAGTTGTTTTTGTTGTTGTCGTTATTGTTCTACTGTTACAATTTTACTGTTTTATTGTTACTGTTTTATTTCTAACCATTGCGGTTTTCTTTGCAGGAATGCCATTCAGCTGCAGCACCAACCTGTTTATTCTGACAGCAACAGGAACTTGCTCTCAGAATATACATAAATCAGTGTGGGCAGCGCTGTTGGATGAGATTTTTCATCCGCAGTTAAAAAAGAGCATATATGCCGAAGCATGGGGGCCTGGGGTGGTCAGTGGGTGCATGGCCCCTGTGCTTCATCATATACATTTTATAATTTTTGTGGCACATTTCATGTGTGTCCACCATTAGAAGTGGGTGGATGCAGGACAGTATATTCTAATGCTGGGCATACCACACACTTTTTCTGGCAGAGATTTCTTCTATTTTTTTCATTCATCCCACAGGCTGCATACAAAAAAAGAACATAGCATATACACCCAACAAGGACCAGCGAGTTACTGGTACATCACTGGACTTTGAGTCATTATACCAGGACGATGCCTGCAGTTGCAGGCATCGTCCTGGTATCATTTTTTGCAGCCAGCGATTGGCTTTCATGTAAAAGCAATCCTACTGGTTAATTAGCTGCAGGATTGCTTTTACAAGCAGTGGGAGAAGATGCACCCCCTCCCCCGCTGCCTTCCACAGCCTTCTTGGGCAGTCCCGTGCCATCGGGGGAACCTGAGAATGCAGCCGGTGTTTCTGTCAGCTGACCATAGAGCTGATTGGAGACCGAAATGGTGCCAATCATCTCTATAGTCTAAGAAATCGGAAGCTACTAGCATTTCATCACTTCAGTTATGCAAGATTTAAACAGCGCCATTTGTAGTTTGGGAAAGCATCTGATCACACCGATCTTGGTGAGATTAGATAATGTAAGGGCAGAGGAGATATCTAGAGTCTGATAGACCTCAGATTTAAAAAAAAAAGAATATATGAAAATGCCCATTGACGTTATAGGGGATATTTGCATTCCCTGTGATAGCATTAAAAGTGATAAAAAAATTAAAGGGACAGTGTAAAAATAATAAATAAAATGAAAATATTTTTTTAAAAAAGAGAAAAAAGCACCCCCCCACGTAAAAAATTGCAGCACCTAAAATTTTATTCATTAGGGTGTCTGCTTTTAAAAATACATAATGTTTGGGGGTTCAAAGTAATTTCCTACCAAAAAATACTTTTCATGTGAACAAAAAGTGTTGAAAAGGCTTGGTCTTCAGGTGGTTAAAAGAGTGAGTGATGTGTGGCATAAACTTCTAATGATGGGCATAAAATGCCCCCACCCCTCAAAATGACCCCTTTTTGGAAAGTAGACACCCCAAACTATTTGCTGAGAGGCATATTGAGTCAATAGAAGAATTTATTTTTTATCACAAGTTTTTGGAAAATGACAAAAAAAAAGTTTTTATTATTTTTAATTATTTATTGCTCACACATGCCATGGGTATATGTGGAATTACTCCCCAAAATACATTCTGCTACTTTCCCCAAGTATGGGGATACCACATGTGAGAGACTTTTTGGCAGTCTAGCCAAGTACAGGACCCCAAAATCCAATAAACAGCTTCAGGCTTGTAGAGGGATTTATTTCCTCATTACACTTCCTGACTACCTATCACAGTTTCGGAGGCTCTGAAGTGCCAGGATAGCACCAAACCCCCCTAAATGACCCCTTTTTGGAAAGAAGACACCCCATGGAATTTGATAAGAAGCATGGTGAGTATTCTGCAGATCTCATTTGTTGCCACAAGTTTTTGGAAAATGAAGAAAGAAAACAAAAACATATTTTTTCTTTTCTTTATTTTTCAAAACCTTGTGAGAAAAAATGAGATCTGCAAAATACTCACCATGCCTCTTTTTAAATTCCTTGGGGTGTCTACTTTCCAAAAAGGGGTCATTTTGGGGGGGTTTGGTGCTATCCTGGCATTTCAGGGCCTCTGAAACTGTGATAGGTAGTGAGGAAGTTACCCACCTTCAGGCTGTCAAAGTGGTCATTGGATTTCAGACTCCTGTATGTGACTAGGCTCTCAAAAAGTCTCACACATGTTGTATCCCTATACTCGGTAGAAGTAGAAGAATGTATTTTGGGGTGTAATTCCACATATATCCATGGCTTGTGTGAGCAATATATAATTTAAGTGACAACATTTTGTAAAAAAAAAGTGATTTTGTCATTTTCCAAAAACTTGTGGAAAAAAATTAATCTTCCATGGACTGAATATGCCACTCAGCAGATAGCTTAGGGCGTCTACTTTCCGAAAAGGGGTCATTTGGGGGTGTTTGTTCTGTCCTGGTATTTTAGCACCTCAAGAAATGCGATAGGCAGTCAGAAAGTACAAGCTGTATAAATTCCATTATCTATACCATAGTTTGTAGATGCTATAACTTTCACACAAAGCAATTAATATACACATATTGGGATTTTTTTTACTAAAAACATGTAGCAAAATAAATTTTGGCCTAAATTTATGACGGAATTTGAGTTTTTTGAATTTGATATTTTGATATTTTTTATGACAGAAATGGGGAAATATAATTTTTTTTTTTAATTTTCTGTCTTTTTTTGTTTATAGCATGGAAAATAAAAAGCACACAGGTGATCAAATACCATCAAAAGAAAGCTCTATTTGTGTGAAAAAAGGACATTAATTTATGTACAACATTGTATGACTGCACGGTTGTCAAACTAGTGCAGCACTGTGTTGCAAAAAATGGCGTAAATTGCAGTATCTATACCATAATTTGTAGATGCTATGACTTTCACACAAAGCAATCAATATACACTTATTGGAATTTTTTTACCAAAGACATGTAGCAGAATACATTTTGGCCTAAATTTATGACTAACTTTGAGTTTACTATATATTTTTTATAATTGAAAGTAAAAAGTATAGTTTTTATTAAAATTTTTGGCCTTTTTTGTTTATAGCGCAAAAAATAAAAAGCTCACAGGTGATCAAATACCACCAAAACATGAAAGGGTCTGGAGAAGCTGTGGAGAATGTTATACTGCCTGTAACATCATTCAGCATGACCATTTTGGTGGTTTGTCAGTGGTGGTCTGGGGAGGCATATCCATGGAGGGACGCACAGACCTCTACAGGCTAGACCAGGGGTCCTCAAACTACGGCCCGCGGGCCAGATATAGCCCACCAAAGACATTTACCCAGCCCGCCGAAAATTAAAAAAATTAGCGAAAAAAACAGCGCTGTTCGGCAAATGGCTAGGCCGCTCGTTGGGTACTTAGCCACGAGGACCCAGCAAGCAGCAGCCCGGAAGCCTCTGATTTCACTTGCTGCAGCCAGAGGAGCAACAAGAGAAGTGGAAGAGAGCATACCAGACACCAGGTACAGTGCATTGCGGTGTCAGTGCTTTACAGAATACAGTTGCAGTCTCCAGTGTATTACTGTACAGCGCATTGCGGTGTCCAGTGTATTAGTGTACGGTGCATTGCGGTGCCCAGTGTGTTAATGTACAGTGCATTGCGGTGTCCAGTGTGTTAGTGTACAGTGCATTGCGGTGTACAATGCGTTACAGTGTACAGTGCATTGTTGTGTCCAGTGCGTTACAGTGTACAGGGCATTGCAGTGTCCAGTGCATTACAGTGTACAGTGCATTGCAGTGTCCAGTGTGTTACAGTGTACAGTGCATTGCGATGTCAAGTGCATTAGAGTGTCCAGTGCATTTTGGTGTCCAGTGCATTACAGTGTACAGTGTATTTTAAGTATTGTATTGTTTTTATCTGTTTTTTTTGCACTACAAATAAGATATGTGCGGATATGTGCATAGGAATTTGTTCATATTTTTTTCAAACTATAGTCCAGCCCCCCAGGTCAGTGAACTGGCCCCCTGGGCTAGACAATAGCACCCTGACTGCCATTAGGTATCAAGATGAAATCCTTGAACCCATTGACAGACCCTACTCTGGTGCAGTGGGTCCTGGGTTCCTCCTGGTGCACAACAATTCCCGGCCTCATGTGGCGAGAGTATGTAGGCAGTTCCTGGAGGATGAAGGAATTTATACCACTGAATGGCCCCCACATTCACCTGACCTAAATCCAATAGAACACCTCTGGGATATCATGTTTCGGTCCATCCAGCGATGCCAGGTTGCACCTAAGAATGCCCAGGAGCTCAGTGATGCCCTGGTCCAGATCTGGGAGGAAATACCCCAGGACACCATCCGTCATCTCATTAGGAGCATACCCCGATGTTGTCAGGCATGCATACAAGAACATTGGGGCCATACAAACTACTGAGTACCATTTTGAGTTGCTGCAATGAAATTTCAGCAAAATGGACTAGCCTGCTGCATCAGTTTTTCACTTTGATTTTTGGGATGTCTTTGAATTCAGTCCTCTGTAGGTTTATAATTTTCATTTCTATCAAACGATGGGGCATCCTTATGTTCCTAACACATTACCCAGTTCATATCAATATAGATATCCAGCATAATATTTTTCCCCACTGATGTGTATTCAAATGTTCCTTTAAGTTTTTTGAGCAATGTATATTATTCAAGCGTATTCAACTTCAGCTTTGATATTTTCATAGAATTTACTTTACTCCTGTTTGCTTGTTTAAAATGGGAAAATTAGATACTTCCACCTGTCACAAATCTCATGAGGCAGATGGAGATATTCTTCACGCGATATGAGAGTGTGTCAAAATCAAACACTTCTGGTCACATCACTAAATATATTTCCCATTACATTCCAATTCTCAATGTATAACTCTGCAAGGTATTTCTTGGCTATATTTGAAGAAACAGACGTTAGCATTGTCAAAACAACCTTTCTACAACTACTTCTTCTTTTCTATGGTAGGAAAACTATAGTGTGGAATTGGACCACCACTGATGCATATTCCATACATAATGCATGGAAACAATTAGTCAATAAAGGTTTAACCCCTTATAGGCTGAACTACGAGACTAGAGGATGTCCAAGAAAATTTCACAAAATTTGGAGTAAATGGATAAACTACTCAAACTCCTATAAACAATAGTCTCATATACTGTATGATGTAGCAGAAAATACCAAAATGACCTTACTACAGACATGCATCTGTAACATAAATGCCTATAAGGGATAATACTAAAAAAATTGTACTCACAAAGATTTGTTGCAATGATTATCCTTTATTAACAGCCACTTTGATATATAACCAAGTTTAATAACTGCACCGTTTTTTGTTTTTTTTTTAACTTAAAACAATAAACATTGTCCTTAAAACAAAATTCTTAGGTTTCAGTTGACACACTGTTAAATGGCATGTATGTATACATAGCCCCTATCCTGTATTATGCATTCATCAAAATGGGCTGTGCCAACTAGCACCTAACAGAAGGAACAGAGGAACATACCAAAAGCACAAAAAATACACAAGCTGCCATGGCAGCAAATTGGTATCAGTGGATACTACATAGTTACATAGTTGGTAGGGTTGAATAAAGATACCAGTCCATGCAGTTCAACCTGTGTAGATGTATGTGTATTTATGTCTCTACCACTATCCATATCCCTGTAGATCATGTACAATAAACTGCACATCTAAAAGTTTTTTAAATCAGTGGCACTTCCTGTTGAAACCACCGATTGTGGAAGGGAGTTCCACATTCTGACCACTCGAACAGTAAAGAATCCCTTACACAGTTTTAAGCTAAACTGCTTTTCTTCCAACTTCAGATACAACTATATTAAAACTGCAGTTATATAGCAACAACACACGTCCTGTATAATAATAATCATGTCTTTTAACCACATCTTGCCCAGCCGATAGCAAATTGATGGCCAGGCGGGATTTTCATCATTGGGGGTGGACGTTATATTTTGTCCCCCTGGAACGAGCCTCGCACGGGGCTGTGTGGCTGCACTTTGAGCGTGATCTGACACTGGCTGTGTTGACCAGACTGATCAGTGTACTGGCCTGCTGCTTGTACCAGGTGATTGCTGTGACCAATCACAGCAGATCACATGACAATTATAAACAATAAATGGCTTTGATTCACACCATTCATTGTTACAATTGTGTCACAGTAATCACTTGGTACAGACTGGGCCAAACAGAGCCCATCTGTACCATGTGATTAGCTGTTGCCAACCACAGTTAATCACAACAAAACAAACTGAATGAATCAATTCAAAATTCACTGCTATAAGCAATCATGTGTAAAAAAAAAATCCTGATCACTTCCTCAGTGTAGTACAATGTTATTTTGGTAACCTTATATTGCTCTGGTCACAATGTGTTAAAAAAAAATCGTTAAAAAATTTGATAATTTTTTTTTGTAATTAGAAAAAATATATATTTTTATTATATCATACTGTTACCAGTCAGTGTCCCTGATCACTGCCACACCAGTTATATAATGATGCTGTACTGCACTAGCGACAGTATGTAAAAAAAAAAAAGAGAATTTTTTTGAATTTCTTCATTTTCCAAAAAAGTATGACAAAAAATCACAACTTCAAAAAACGTGGCATGCCACGCGTGCCAAATATCTCAGACTGTCTACTTTAAAAAAGGGGTCAATTGGGAGATATTTGTACTGTCCTGGCATTTTTGGACCTCGAGAAATGAGAAAGGCCATGAGTACATCAGAATTGATCCATTTTCAGATATAAACTATAGTTTGTGGACACTATAACTTTCCTACAGACTAAATAATAAACACTGATTTAGGTTATTTTCACCACAGAAATGTGGCCTACATTTATGAAGAGCAATTATTTATTTTCAAAATTTTATAAAAGAAACAAAGAAAAGGGCGCATTTGTTGATGACAGAACTACCGTAAAGTTGCAGCAAAGTTCTTGATGAGCAAATCTGTAGCATCTACAGTTATATATATATTTTATATATATATATATATATATATATATATTATACTGAAGACACTAATTATACAGTCCATGAACTGATGAACAACAGTATTGTGCAGGATCTTGGTATTAGTTGATGGTCACCTATTGAAGATTCAGTCCTGTTGCTATCAATAGTATGTTCAGATGTTTCACTGATGCTGCTGTAAGATGATTCTCTCATGTAGACTTGATTGCTCACAAGAAGTCTTCAGAGGTTGAGAAGTTGTCAGAGTTGGTATCTCTATTGAGTTCCCAAAGCATGAGTTTTGAATGATGAAAGAGGTGCCTGGAAATCTTTTAAAAGTAGTTTTACAAGTGTGCACACTGTTTGAACATGGAGGAAGGAGCTCCGATAACGACCCAAACTAGGTCTATCATTGGAGCGTAAGGCTTTTTACAAATATCACTGAGAACTATTTTTGTACCTTGTGGACTCTTGTGATGTTTCTTCCTAGTAGCAGTATGATTTTGGTATTTTCATTCAGTGGTGGCATGTAGTTAATCAAATTGTTAAATTTGTACACATAATGTGCTTCTTCACTTACAGGAATCTTCTGTTTGTCATTCTGCATTTGATTGCACTTGATAAGGGCAGAAAGAGATATCTCTTCTCTATATTTGATACATGAAATGACTAACTTGGTGGGAAAAAAACAATCCCATTTGAGCAATCAATGTACAGTATGCTGCAAGCAATTTAACAAACTTTGTAGCAGATTCCTACCTGTTTCTGCTTTCAAACATCAGTTAATGCACTTTCTGTTTTCTTATGAGAAAACTTGCAGTATCTGCAGCCCTTTAGAATTACAGTAATTTAAATCTAAACCAATCATTGAAGTAGGATATTATATTTTTGGATGCGTTCTGCACACCTATGGTGAATAAAATGCCTCCAGGTTGACATGATTCATAGCAGACCACTTACTAGTGGTCCCGCATTGTGCTTGATTACATAGAGGGTGCATCTACATTTCAGGCCAGGAGAAGAGAAGACCAGACCAGGATGTAAGGTAAGCATTTGTCATTGTCGCATCACCCTAAACACAATGAACAGTATGTTATATATACAGTAGGTATGTGAGTGGGGGTTGCCAATATTTACTTTTGTAGCCAGCCCCAAACTGGGTTTTAAGGCAGTGCCTTCTTGGTGATTCTCCTGTTGTTAACGTGTTGCCAGCAGCAGAATTGCTTGTCTGATATGGTCCTAAATGCTGATCTCATATCCTATATAGTGAGATAATTACTGTGAGCCAATTTTCACAAAATATAGTTGGTTTGAACAGCTCTTCTTTCTCATTAATTTATTTATTTATTATGGTAAAGACTAATAAAATTACAAAAAAATTTATTTTTTTCTGTGAAAGACCAGTAGAAAAGTGAGTAAAAAACCTTGTGTTTTTCCTATATTTATTAAAGCATTTTAGTAGCAGCAGTAATAGCAGCCCCTGCAAAGACTAGTCTTTTGGGCAAAAAAAAAATCGATTCTGTGCTACACGACAGAGACTGTCAATAGCACGAATGATCATACAAGAATACTTGTAAGTGTGGCTATGTGATAATAACTTTGATCACTAGGGTTAATTACATTTTAAGGATTTACATTTTAAGACATTTAAAGTCTCTTGCACATATGGCCATCTAGTTGCAGTGTGTCCCTCCTGGTGTTATAGTGTGGGACAGGTACAGCAGGCCTGGTCTGGGACAAAATATAGACCTGGGCATTTTAGACATACTTTCTGCTTGCTGAGTGGTTGCTAGAGGTTACTGCATATCCTTACAGCTCACTGATTGGTGCTAGACGTTACTGCACATCATTACTGCTCACTGATTGGTTGCTAAAGGTTACTGCACATCATTACCGCTCATTGGTTGAGAGAGGTTACTGCACATTATTACAGAAAATGTATATTATATAGGGTGCACTTGTTGGAGCCCAACCTTTGTAGCTGTACGGTAAAGGTGCCAGATGGATATCAGGGATGGATGGATGGGAGCAGTAACACTGAGGAAGCTCTTCTGATGAAGGAGCCTATTGAACATGCTCTGAAATTCATGACTGCCCTCTTCACCTCCTACATCTGACTCTCCAAGCTTCATTTTGATGCACAGGCACATCCTGGACTCTACTTCCTGATCCTATAGACAGAGTTTGCTGCAAGACGGCTGGATGTTCCACCTGGATCTTATTACATCAAACGATGAGTCTTTTTATCTATTTATCTTGTAAGTGCTATTTATCCATTATTTACTAAATAAATTGTCAATACTGCACTTAGAGGCGCCTTCCTCTCTTTTTCTTGCACATTATTACAGCTCACTGATTGCTTGCTAGAGGTTACTACACATCCTTACAGCTCACTAATTGGTTTCTAGAGTATTCTGCACTTCATTACCACTCACTACTTGGTTGCTAGAGGTTACTGCACATCCTTACTGCTCACTGATTGGTTGCTATAGGTTACATCACATTTTTACCACTCACTAATGATGTGCAGTAAGCTTTAGCAACCAGTCAGTGAGTGCTAGTGATGTGCAGTATCCTCTGGCAAACAATCAGTGAGTGGGCTTGGTTGCTAGAAGTTACTTCACATCACTACCGCTCACTGATTGGTTGTTAGAGCTTACTGCACATACTGAACAGAGGATAACAGAAGGTAAAGTGAAGGCAGCATGTCAGCATCATACATAAAGCTCTATATCAGCACACCAAAGATTTAAACGCACAAATTGTCTTTTTTTCTAACAGCAGTCTGGCACTCACCTTCTCTCCCCGGCTTGTGTTGTCTGCAGCAGGCCGCAGCAGTGACACCTATCCCCGACATCAGGTCAAGGGGTCTCTTCCAGCTCCTCCCCTTTGCAGCCATGTGTCAGCTGACCTATAGTTTATGCCCCCAGCCAAGAAGGCTGAAATGAATGGGCGGCCGCAGAGAGACCGGGTGAGTAGCACAGGCTCAAGGAGCAGCACAGCTGTGCAGTTGCTTTGAGCCCAAAGGACATGCGGTCCGGCAGCCCCTGCCCACAAGGCAAATGTGCTCTATGGCCAGTCCAAGCCTGCGGCACAGCATCCAGCCCCACTGAATGCAACCTGTAAAGTATATGGCAGGTTGCAGCTGGACTAGACTGAACACTTTATGGAATGGTACTCTCATTTAGGGCCCTATGCATTCGTGGACAAGTGCCCAGAATACATAACTTCTGCGTTCAGGGACGAATGTCTAGAAAACAGGTCTACTCATTTTGGGCCCTATGCATTCAGGGACAAATGCCCAGAACACAGGTCTTCTGCATGCAGGGATGAATGCCTGCAATAGATGTCTTCTACATTCTGGGAATTCGTCCCTGAATGCATGGGGCCCTAAACATGGGAGCCACTTGTACCAACCATGTACAAGGGGCCTAAGCAGTCCTCTGCCTCAAAAGACAGTAAGTGACCACAACAAATTTTAGAACACTAGAGAAGTGAACTGGCCTTTAACAGATAAACCACACTGCAATGTTACAAATCCCAGAAAACACAGCCTGCATGAATTTTACTGTGTTGATGTGTGTTTTATGGGCCCATACAAAGAAAAAGTAATTTGGTAATATGCAGGGTTTTTTTTCTTACAGAATAGGTGCAGGAACTTCCCCCTTCTGAGTCACCCCTATCTCCGTGCCCTAAGTACTTCTGAGTACCATCCCTTGGTTCCACTTCCTAACCACCTCCCAGTACTGTCCCTTTTAAACAATAGAGAACCAAGTATCATATTGTGGTACTAAGTCATTTGAAATTTGTTAATTGTAACAAGAAAAGCAGTAAAATAGATCATCTGCAGCCAGCAATAATGGACCCCCTCTTGTAATAATAGATCCCCCCAGCAACAATAGACCTTTGCCAGCAACATCAAATCTCTAAACCCTCCAGCATCCAGCAATAATAGACCCCTCCCTCAACAGTAGATCCCTTCCAGCAACAAATGACTCCTCAGAAACATAATACCATCCCAGAAACAACAGACCCCCACCTGCAACAATAGACCCTCACTCACAAATAGACCCCCTCCAGCAACAATAGATCCACTAGCAGCACGCATCAATAGACTCTCCAGCACACTCCAGCACCCCTTGCCATTACATACATCCAGTGTTGGAGGTTCTGGAACTGCGCTCCCCCACATTCCCGCTGAAAAAAGCCCGGGTAATATGTATGTGTAATGTATTTTACCGTTTACAGCTCAGCATGCTATATAAGCAGAAGACAGATATTTTTTTTTAAACCAAAGGGATAGAAAAACCCCAATGATAGCATTTAAAAGGCATGTAAAATTATAGACATTATAGGAAAGAAAATGTGAATTCAGCCTTATGCCTAGAACACGTGGAGAGAAAATTGGACAAAAAAAAACACTTTCTGAGCACTCGTAAAATAATCTGATCATTAGTGCATGGCTTTCAAGAGCCGATCACGACAGTTTATGCAAAAATATCAGGGACAAGCACGAAAAATGTTTGTGTAAGATAACAGAACAAACAACTTTCGTGTAATTAGTATAGTATTTGTTGGGAAAAAAATTGAGTGACCATGCATGCTCAGAAATTAAAGAATACATTACAATACAGTACAATACATTACATTACATTACAAGCTGTATTCTGTCTAACGAGGATTTTCAAAACTTTAGTATCCTATTCGTTTTTGATATGAGACTAGAATGCAAAAAAGAAAAAACAACAATCATTCATCTGATATTCTCATTGTGTGTGCTAGGCTTTAGACCATGTGGTCATGGTATAGTTCAGATGGATACTAACAAACATTTAAAAAAAACATAATGGTATATAAAATCTGATGCAGCACACAGGTAAGAGAATCCATACCTTACAGTCTTCTATACATAATGTGCAGTGATCACAGGAATTAATACACTTCTAAATCCATCCTGATGTCACCATTTAGGCTGATATAAAATCTGAAGCTTCTGGCTTCTTACAGTAATTCCCTATATGTCTTAATCATTCACATACAGTAATGGCATGCACTAATGCATGCTGACAACCTAATAGCTTTTACAGAGCATTTTCAATCTGCTAAATTCATAGGGACTCAGCAATACTACAACTGTTTTAGAATGTCAATCTGTGGTAGATTTTAATCCCAAAATAATTTTTTACAATCCTGGAGAACATTAAGTGGTCTGTTTATAAAACAATGAATGTTAGCTTTGCTGCCCATTGATATTTTCCTGGTCAATAATTCTAAGCATTTTTAAAGAACATTTGCCATCCACATTTCTCTATATATTCACCTCATCAAAAGACAAATTTAGATCATTGGTCAATCCAGGTTTCAGTAACCTTCACTGCATTTATAAAGCTGTGTATGAGAACATCTGCTCCTAATCATTTGACACTCTAAAGCTGGTGTATACACTAGCAGAATTTTGATAAAAAATTTGTACGAAAATTATTCAGAAAATTACCAGTACATTCGAGTGTCATTTAAAAGCAATTCAAGATTTTGTTTGCTTTTAACATTCAATTTTGGAATTAATGGACTTTACCAAATGATAACCAAATGCACGTTCTTACAATGAAAAAAGGCAAAGAAAATTCTACTAGTGTATACCCAGTTTAAGTAAGAGAATCCCTGTCCTTTTGCTTTATTTCACTGTAGAATGTTGCACTGCAGAGACATAAATATGAAGCAAGTGTAGGAACAGTAATTACCGTATTTTCCGGCGTATAAGACGACTGGGCGTATAAGACGACCCCATACTTTTCCTGTTAAAATATAGGGTTTGAGCTATACTCGCCGTATAAGACTACCCCTCTTCCAACGCACACCAAATAAAAATGAAAAAACATCAGATTTGATTTCAATATGGTATGGTATTTCAGTATGGTATTCCAATGATGGGGTGCTATTCCTCCCACTGACACCAATGATGAGGCACTACTCCTCCCACTGACACCAATGATGGGGCACTATTTCATCCACTGACACCAATGATGGGGCACTATTCCTCCCACTGATACCAATGATGGGACACTATTCCTCCCACTGACACCAATGATGGTGCCCCATCATTAGTGTCAGTGTGTGAGGAATAGTGCCCCATCATTAGTCAGTGGGAGGAATAGTGCCCCATCATTAGTCAGTGGGAGGAATAGTGCCCCATCATTGGTGTCAGTGGGAGGAATAGCGGCCCATCATTGGTATCAGTGGGAGGAATAGCACCCCATCATTGGTATCAGTGGGAGGAATTGCGCCCCATCGTTGGTGTCAGTGGGAGGAATAGCGCCCCATCATTGGTGTCAGTGGGAGGAATAACGCCCCATCGTTGTTGTCAGTGGCAGGAATTGCGCCCCATCGTTGGTGTCAGTGGGAGGAATAGCGCCCCATCGTTGGTGTCAGTGGGAGGAATAGCGCCCCATCGTTGGTGTCAGTGGCAGGAATTGCGCCCCATCGTTGGTGTCAGTGGGAGGAATTGCGCCCCATCGTTGGTGTCAGTGGGAGGAATTGCGGCCATCGTTGGTGTCAGTGGGAGGAATTGCGCCCCATCGTTGGTGTCAGTGGGAGGAATTGCGCCCCATCGTTGGTGTCAGTGGGGAGAATAGTGCCCCATCGTTGGTGTCAGTGGGGAGAATAGTGCCCCATCGTTGGTGTCAGTGGGGAAGGAATAGTGCCCCATCGTTGGTATCAGTGGGGAGAATAGTGCCCCATCATTGGTGTCAGTGGGGAGGAGGAATAGTGCCCCATCGTTGGTATCAGTGGGGGTATCAGTGGGGAGAACAGTGCCACATCGTTGGTGTCAGTGGGGGAGGAACAGTGCCTCATCGTTGGTGTCAGTGGGGGAGGAACAGTGCCTCATCGTTGGTGTCAGTGGGGGAGGAACAGTGCCCCATCGTTAGTGTCAGTGGGGGAGAGGAGCGGCTGCTCCTTCTTCCAGTGCGGCCGCTCGATTTTCGCGGGGCCGCTCGGCTCCGCCTCCTCGCCGGTGATTGGTCGCCTGTGTGCCTTTCCAGTGCTGGCGCCCAATCACCGGTGAGGAGGCGTGACCATGAAAGAAGGAGCAGCCGCGCTTCCTGGACCGGATCGTCGTGGGACCGGAGCCAGGTAAGGTACAGCAGCCCCTCTGTCCACCCCTGTACTTAGTGTCCATCGGAGGAGGAGGGGGGGCGGCGCCGTGCCGCCCCTCGAAAAAGTGCCGCCCTGACACCAGCTCGCACCGGCATATAAGACGACCCCCGACTTTTCAGAAGATTTTCAGGGGTTGAAAAGTCGTCTTATACACCGGAAAATACGGTAGGTTCTTTTGCCCTTCATCCTTCTGTAGAACCTTATTTAATTGTTGCGATGAACTTGTAGAAAGTAGCACACTTGCTTCGATTGAGGGATCATGTACCCATTCAATTCTGGTGCTTAACCCCTTCACGCCTAAGGGTAAAACAAATCTAAATGCCTAAGCACAATTTTGCAACTTTGACATGTGTTAGTAAAACTGTACATATCATCACTACTTTGTACATCCAGGTGAATTATAACTTGTTTTTTTTCAGGACAAATTGTGCTTTCATTTGGTGGTAAATGGTAATGGATAGCTCCTGATTTTTTTTTTATTAATAAAGGAAAACTGGCCCAAAATAGTAAAAAAAATCATTTTTTTATTTAGCTGTGTGTTTCTTGTTACTACCACAACCTACCACCAAAGAACAACCCAAAATAAATTCTCCAGCTCTTGACGATCGCAGTGATACCATATATATGTATGTTATTTGTTGTTTGTACCGGTAGTATAGCCCTGAAACAATAGTGCGCATTGTGTTTTTGTCTTTTTTTTTACCTAAAACACACTGACATTGACACTAACTGACGCTGATACCAAATTTAAAAAAAAAATCCTGACCTTTGACCTTGACCTTTTAACCTTGACTGTTGACCCTGACTTTGACCCAAACACTAACCCTGGCACTGAACTAGATCAAACCTTGATCTAGATACTTTTTCTTTTTCTTTTTTTTTTAAATATTTATCTATTTATCTTCTTTTTTTTTTTTACAAACATTTTTTTTCCTTGATGCCAGGAGTTAGAGAGATACAATGTATCTCTCTCCTCCATTCATAGAGAGAGAAAAAAACAAGGGGGCTGGGCTGTACAGTGACTGATCACTGTGATAGTCAATCAGAGGCTATCACAGCGATCATGTGACCTGGAATCGGGAGTCCCAGGTTCCGATCATTAGAACGGGACCCGGTGCTTTAAGTGACACTCCGGTCTTTGTGCTGGGAGTGCACCCTGCGATGCGCTCCCAGCACAAAGACAGGTACACAAATATGAGGTCCCATGGAAAAAAGCCCAGTTCTGTGAGGTCGCATATTTGTGTTACATCGGCGTCAAGGGGTTAAAGAACATATAAAGTCTCTAGAGACATATTTTCTTCTTAGATGTTGTCTTACTGGGTTTTGGTGTGTTGAACTCTCACCCAGATGCCACCCCTGGGGTTCAGGTCATAACCAGAGCCTTCGATGCCACAAATGTTACACTGATGAGTTCAACACTGGGAGAAGCCCAAGTGGTGACAGCCAGCTAGTAGGCAAATCAAACCTTGTACCAAATTATTACACAGTTGATGGGCAGATGGTAAGGGCAAGAGGCAAACACACAATGTGCAGATAGTCCAGGCTGTTAGGAGGCAGAAGCAGAGCCCATAGACAGTTCAAATTGACAAGTGAAAGGGAACTGAAATGAGTATTTTATGCTTTCTTTCACTATAGTCAGTTTTCAATATTTATCAGAAAAACATAGACTAGACATACAAAAGATACACAGAATAGACAAAACCACCCGTGTAAAGATTTAGAAGGGGTACAAGCAGGATATCACCATAAGTCTAGGTCTACAGTATGCAACATAGGCGTGTCATAAACCTATCTTGGGTAAAATTATAGCCCAGCAAACTTCAAGAAACAATACATTTTGTCAAGCAATAGCCTGCCGTGAAACCTGTCTCAGGGTGGCATGGCACATGGGACAGTCCTCAAGACAGGATGAGTGTGGGCACTGAAAAGAAAGAAAAATGGGGGGGGGGGCAGGTGGGGAAGCCCATTGATGGGAGGGGTAACAAGAATACACCTATTATCTGAAGTAATTAAACCCAGCAGGGTAGTTGGGTAGAAGAATGACAAGGGTCCTCAGTTTAAGGAAAGTTTGACAGCACATGAAATTCAACCCATCAGAATCTTTTTAAATGCGTCTGTTCAGGTAAATTAAAGCCAGTAGAACCATGTTGTAGTAATCTTTTCAGTTGTGTCTTTGGTCAGAGCTGGTCAGACCTTTCATTTCCCTAATGTCCTCAACTTTAAGAATCCACTGCTGTAGAGTAGGTGGGTATGCCAACTTCCATAAAAACGGAATACATGCCTGAGCAGCGTTAACCTGGTTTCTCACCACCGATTTTATATATGTGGACAATGGTATCTTGTTATGGTGGCTGTGAAGGGGGGGACAAGCAGAACTTTCTTGTTGAAGTTCCACTTTAAGAGTCAATTTCTTAGCACAATCCCTCCTTGCATATCATAGCCCTCCCCTCTTCTGGGAGTGCCTAATTTCTCCTTGTGCAAGTCAAACTCCCCCCTGCTCATCTCCCTGCATAACATTTATTTAGCTGAAGGTGGCGAGGCACGAAGAGAATACTGTAGAGTGTCCCCTGAGTGACAGCTCTGAGTCTGCCAGAGCGTCTGTCATCACATCCAAGATAATGACACCCAGCAGCAACCTTAGTGCTTTGGATATATGTACCATGGATGCTTTTACAGGAAAATAACAAGCCTTAATAAATTATATGCACATACACTGCTCAAAAAAATTAAAGGAACACTTTTTAATCAGAGTATAGCATCAAGTCAATTAAACTCCTGGGATATTGATCTGGTCAGTTAAGTAGCAGAGGGAGTTGTTAATCAGTTTCAGCTACATGGAGTTAATGAAATTAACAACAGGTGCACTGGATGGGCAACAATGAGACGACCCCCAAAACAGGAATGGTCTTACAGGTGGAGGTCACTGACATTTTTTTTCCTACTCCTCTTTTATGCCTGTTTTTCACTAGTTTTGCATTTGGCTAGGGTCAGTGTCACTACTGACAGCATGAGGCGATACCTTGACCCTATGGAGGTTGCACAGGCAGTCCAACTCCTCCAGGATGGCACATTAATACATGCCATTGCCAGAAGATTTGCTGTGTCTCCCAGCACAGTGTCAAGAGCATGAAGACCTCCAGCAGGCCACTGGTGTGAATGTCTCTGACCAAACAATCAGAAACAGACTTCATGAGGGTGGCCTGATGGCCCAGCATTCTTTTGTGGGCCATGTACTGTCTTGGAAATTCGCTTTAACGAATTTCTCCTCACCGTGAGTACTCGCAGTTGGATGCGCAGAAATCCCCCATAAAGCTGTGCGAATCTCGCTTACCACGACTGCAGCTAAACTACACGATTCCTGCCCATCCACCTACTTTTAGCTTCTGTTGAGATGTGGGGGTGGAGCTCCGTTACCCTAGAATGATCAAACGACACTCTCAGGATGGTGTTGCAATTCACATAAGGGCTGGTTTCAGACTCAGCTCTCTGTTTTATTAAAAATACACACATGCCCCCCACATGAATAAAGTCAATCCCCTCCCACCGAACAATGCAATGGGGAGTGCCTATACACAGGATGTACATTCCAATTGGAGCATAGCCTTTCCTATTATCTATCACTAGTCCTCCCCCATGAGTCTTCTGAGGTCAGCAGACTTCCTCCCCTTCCCCCCCATGAGCCATCTGAGGTCATATTTCCTGTCCTACTAGCTTCTATTGGTATGTAAATTCTTTGTACAAGCATTCCCTAAAAATATCAGTCTGTACCTGGATGGGCCCGATACGATCTTTATTAAAACACATCCATCCAAGATACAGTTTCAAGTTGGTAATGGGTTGTAAGATATGCATAAGCCTACACGTGGAGTTCACACCGCTTGGCGCCTTGCGTTATGAAGCCCATGTGGTACTATGCTGCTGATATGTGGATACAGGCCCACGGTCTACTGCCAGCGACATTCGCATCGAATGCCGTGGTGGTATACACGCCGGTCTATAAGCGCAGATCTGCCATCTCATCCATTACCAAGCTGAGTACTGTAATACATACATTGTACATACGCATGGCCCAATTGCAGCCTTCAGAGCTTTAATTAAGCCACACGAGAGACATATGAATAACACGAATATATGACACATTTAAAGTTCGACCAACAATACAAAATTTCCATGACATTCCCTCCTGTTTTATCATATTCTCCTCGTGTCCCTTCTTGATCTTCTTCAGCTTGATGGGTGTAGTCTCAAACCTCAAAGAGTTCCTGTAGTTGTCCCTGAGAATAAAGCTCCACGGGGTACCTGAAACAACAAGACCCGACGCAGACTCGACGCAAACAGGCTTGATTGAAGCAATGATCCTCAAGAGCGTTGGAACCTTCACTACAGGAAGGCTCTTGCAAAAACCACAAACAGACTTGTGGTATGAATAAGGCTTGTGATCCCACGGTGGTCTGGGGAGATCCAGCAACAGATTCTCAAATTGCCCCTGCAGACGGGGCCACACAAGGCTGGTCTCGACCCAGACAGTTTTCCAAATCGCAGACACAAACCATGATGAGGCTTGAAGCTTGCTTGAAGGTCTTGGAGAATGGGGTCTTCAGGGAGATAAATTAGAGGGAAGCCAGGACGTAATCTGTAGAGAAGGTGGTTGGTTGGTGAGGTCTTCCTCCGATCAGTGGTTGGAGTGGGATCCCAGGAGCGGGCATGGAGATGTGGTCGTCTGCCCGAGCTTGGCTTACACGGTCGATGAGGCAACAGGAACATCTCACCGCGGCATATAAAAGGCAGATGAAAAAGAGAAGCATCAGGACATACACTCCCACTTCCTTCAACCAAGATCCGATGGAGAACAGGAAATCTCCCAATCCTCCCAAACCCTTGAACGGATTCCAACCCTCACTAGCTATAGCTCTAGCTTTTCCCTGTAGTTCACTAACTTTGTCCATATGGGCCTGGACCTTGTCATCGGTGTCTTCTATCCAAGTACAACAATCCTCTCCGATGAACTCACAGAACCCCCCTTTGGCGGCTAAAAGATAATCAAGGGCCATCTTCTCCTGAAGCACTAAAATTCCCATCTGCTGTTGTTCTTGGGCAATTTCTCTGACAGCCCCTACGGTCTCGTTAAACATACTATCCACGATGACAGAAAAATTGTTCAGGCGCTTCATAAGTTCTATTCCCCATCCTGTCCATGAGGGGAACCAAGCCCATGCCTGGTCGCCCTCAGAGAACAGCTCTCTGCGAACTCTCCCTGCCATCCTTACCTTCTTGTGGACCATCAACTCTTCATGATCCATCACTACATAGGATGCTGGGACTAGCTTTATGAGGGCACACGAACCTTTCGCGTTCTGGGGAAATGTTCTATAGGCTGCCGAACCACAAAGAAAATAGTATGGACCTGTCAGAGCAGAGCAGGAGGAGTTCCTCGTTCGGCCTCTGGCACTGAGCAACAGTTGCACAGACTGGGGGATTGCTCCCTCAGTCTGCACATCACATCCGTCCTTCCAACAAACGTGGTCTGGTCGGTCAGTGTGGTTACTCAGAAGGGAAGTCTGGTTAGTCAGATTGACAGTGATACCTCCCTCGCAGGTGGTAGTCCCAACAAACTTGTTACCTGTGCCAAAGCTGATGTTAAAGCACACCTGAGGGCTGCCTAGCTGCCCAGTTACCCATAATGGACTGACGAGGGTCCTACAGGAGCTAGAGCTAATATTGGTGCTGAAACTGATGTTACCTGCTAAAAATGTGTCATTAAGTTCTACCGACAAATGTCTACGTGGGGGCTGACCAGGGGTCCCTTGCTTTTTCATGCCGACGCGGATGTCATATAGGGCATGAACAGCGGCCATTGCGGACATGTGATGACTGGGTGGGGGCTTAGAGCATACCCAACAGTTGGTTTTGTTGGCGGTTCTGGCTAAACGCAGGTGCATTTTAAATAAAAGGTTGGGGTATCTGCCGTCTTTTCCTCCGTTCACACACATGTATGACATACAAACAAAAAGAAAAAGGAAAATGACACCCCTCATTCTCTGGTGTAGCTGAAAAGCTTCTTGCAGTGGCTTGCGTGCACCCAGTTGTCTCGTCCCTCGAGCTTGAGTGAGGTAGGTGTCATCAGCTGGACTTGGTATGGTTCGGTGAACCGTGGCTCGAGTCCGGTTCTTTGATGTTTCTTTAGGACGACCCAATCACCGTTACTCTCGGGATGATATGGGGTGTGTCGCCGCTGACTCCAGTTCCACCAAAGAAATGCAGTCGTGTCCTTTGGAAGAGAGGTTAATAGTGGACAAAGAAGACATGTTAGCAGAAGAGGTGTTAGTATTGTTAGTCGTGTTGCAAAATTCAGCACTGTCATTGCTGTCCTCCCCCCCTTCTCATCTTCCAACACAGGAAGAAGAGAAGCTGGGTTAAGAATAGTGCATCGTTTGATAGTGAGGTTAGTAGGGGTTAGGAGGGCTTTCCCCTGAGAGGGGTACCTTGCCTTGGATGTCCTGTTTTCGCAGGACCGTTCTTGCTGCACCGGTGTCGGTGAGGCAAGGGAGGGGATATTTTAATTCCTCTAGAAAAAGATGGATCTGGGCCGACACCGATTTGTCAACTTCCTATGAGAATTCATAGGAGTTACTTACCATGGTGGTCATAGGGGCGGAGGACTCATCAGGAATGAACTGCCACCGACCTTTAGGTAATTGGGGACAGCTCCTCCTCATGTGCCCCATTTGGTGGCACTGGAAGCAGCTGGGTGGGGGCCTATCCTTCCTGTGACCCAGATCCCTTGGTTTTTCGTGTGGGGTCTGGGACATAAGAACTTTGGCCTTGTCTTGTTTTCTTCTATCCATTTCCCTCTCTATTGCCGCAAGAGTGGAAAGGATAGCAGGGATAGACATCTCATTATATTCGGGTCGGGCCAGAACCAGCCTTTCCCGAATTTTAATATTGATGCCTTCCAAAAATTTGGCCCGCAACAGAATGTGCGTCGCGGTCACCTTTACCCCTTCAGTTGGAGCATCAGGTCCAACTTCCAGATCCGCATCCAGTGCCGTCTGCTTGAGACGGCGCCAGAAGCAGGCGCTTTCCTCATTAGGACCCTGGGTGAGCTTCATCATGTCCGTAGTAGAGGTAGCACCATACATTTCTGGAAGCTTTGCCTTTAGCTGTGTACAGAACTCTTTGCCCCCTGAAGTCATCTCCTCATGAGTGGTTATAGAGCACCCTGCAATCACTGTACTGGCCACTTCCATGCCCACCTTTGCCCGTAGGATCTGTGCACAATCTGACCCGCTCATACCATAGCTGAACTGGTTTTGTCCAAACATTCGAGCAAATCCTCTCGGATTGACTCGATAGTCCGGGAGCTCAGCCAGAATAGTGCGGATCTCTGCCGGGGTGAAGGGGACATGCCAAACTACCCGTTCCCCTAAAGTCCGTTCCCCCTGTGCATTGGGAGGACCTTCAAATTGCTGCACTCTGACTGGATAGGCCTCGGTCTGGGAAGAGTGCAAGGGCTGGCCCAGCTTCATCGGTGGGCTTAGATTAACCACCTCGCTTACTGCACCTTCAGGTTTGAGGTCCCTCAGATCAGGGTATAGCTGGGGGGCAGGGGTCTGATCAGTGGTTCGTAGCGCTTTGATGCAATCCGCCCTGTTTCTTAACCGGGTGTCTATTCCCCTTGATTCACAGATAGTCTGCAAATCGGTTGTTGAGTAGGCTTCATAGTTGGAAACAGAAGGAGCTGGGGTGAAGCAGGAAGAAGGGAGAGGTAGAGGTAGAGGTAGAGGTAGAGGCTGAGGCATAGATACAGAAGACACAGAAGGTACATCAAGAGTGATGTCACTAACAGAAGAGACAGGTGCAGTTATACTTATCTCAGCCACTGTTGGTTGTTCGGGAACCCCAGCAGACCCTGATCCTGCCTGCCTTAGTAGAGTCAGCCCTGAAAGAGCTTCCTCCACCTCTGACACTGGATCCTCCTGTTTTATTCCCTCTGGAGGCCAGGTATACATCACCTGGTTCTTCCGGACAGACACCAGTTTATGTATGCCCTGCTTCCCTAATTGGATTGACCTGTGAAGCCATAGCTGTGCGATCTCTAGTTCTGACGCCTGCATCCGTGGTTCAAATTCAGAGATGAATTTTTCCCACCTCCATGCGTCAAATGTACCTTCCCGGGGAATTTCCCATCTGGTACCCTTCGACCATTTATTCCACCTTTTGAGGGGTTCTGTAGACTTCCCCCCCAAACTCACCTTCATCAGTTGTGCAGCTGTCCTTACCCTGAAGAGGGCTGGTTCCCCCTCTCTCTTCATGGACTGACTACTGCCCATCGTGACTAGTCACTGGTATATATCCCGCGTCCGGGTACCTGTTTACCCCCTGGAGCACTCGGTGGGATCTGAGGCCTGATTCCACCACTTTCCCAGCACAGCGTAATTTATGTGATACTTATCGATCACCCGAAGCGCATCAAGTGGCGGTCAGACTGAGAGCACACCTCCCACTCCCACAGCGCAATTTATGTGATCCTGACCACCTGAAGTGTTTGTGGTAACCAGGCTAAGTGTTATACTTCCCTGGACCGCCCACTCACACAGCGTAATTTATGTGGTTCTCATCACCCACTGTGTTTGGCAGGCCACACCGCACAATGATGAAAGTGGCTTTTCTCTCCCTGCACACAGTAGCTAACACAAGTCAAAACAAAAAAGAGGGGTTCTTGGATGTTACTTAGGGGTCACTGGTTGGGCAGAAACCTGCTAACTGACCTTTAGGAAATTTGTGTAAAGAAAAAACTTTCCTAATACACACAGAAAAACCCTTTTTCAACCTGAAAAACTGTTAAAAAGGACAAAGTGGATCCTTATGAAAAACACGGGACGTTTCACAGTAAAACAATTACACAGAGGTAAACCGAAAAACTGCGCCAAAAGTAACCTTGTTGCTGACGCAAAAATCACTCATACCAGCGCCGCTAAACGATCTGCGCTACACACGCAATCTTCACTGCAACCACCTAGAACCGTTTACACAAAAAGTCTGCTGGACGCGAAACACGTGACACAGCAGCTTAAAACAAACCCGCTTTACAATAAGGAACTACTTTTAACAGGAAAAACACAAGAAAAACATAATCACTATACAAGAAATCTATGTGCAAAAACCCAGACTTCACCGCGCTCACTAAATGTGGAACACGTGAAGGGAAAACTCGCTTAACACATTAAATTGGCTGGCAATACGCAAATTTAAAGCTAAAAGGAAACAAATGAAACTGTAAAAAATTTGGATTAAAAACATAAAATGGGTCAAATGCATATAGAAAGCTGCATACACATTGCATAGAGATTACTGCACATGTGGTATTCAACAAAATGGCCACCAACAGGGAAAGCACATGGTAGCCAACAAAATGGCCACCAAACAAAAGGAGTCCATGTGGTTAGTCAAGAAAATGACCCCCCACAGAGGAGCACATGGTAGATACTAGAATGACCCCCCACAGGGAAGCGCATGGTAACACTAGAATGGCCCCCCACAGAGGAGCACACGGCAGAGTCTAGCCTCAAAATTGCCTCTAACCTCTTACATAAAACAGACTTTTGGACAGAACATACACTGGACAATTACACAACAATATAAACTGTCTTGGAAATTCGCTTTAACGAATTTCTCCTTACCGTGAGTACTCGCGGTTGGATGCGCAGAAATCCCCCATAAAGCTGTGCGAATCTCGCTTACCACGACTGCAGCTAAACTACATGATTCCTGCCCATCCAACTACTTTTAGCTTCTGTTGAGATGTGGGGGTGGAGCTCCGTTACCCTAGAATGATCAAACGACACTCTCAGGATGGTGTTGCAATTCACATAAGGGCTGGTTTCAGACTCAGCTCTCTGTTTTATTAAAAATACACACATGCCCCCCACATGAATAAAGTCAATCCCCTCCCACCGAACAATGCAATGGGGAGTGCCTATACACAGGATGTACATTCCAATTGGAGCATAGCCTTTCCTATTATCTATCACTGGTCCTCCCCCATGAGTCTTCTGAGGTCAGCAGACTTCCTCCCCTTCCCCCCCATGAGCCATCTGAGGTCATATTTCCTGTCCTACTAGCTTCTATTGGTATGTAAATTCTTTGTACAAGCATTCCCTAAAAATATCAGTCTGTACCTGGATGGGCCCGATACGATCTTTATTAAAACACATCCATCCAAGATACAGTTTCAAGTTGGTAATGGGTTGTAAGATATGCATAAGCCTACACGTGGAGTTCACACCGCTTGGCGCCTTGCGTTATGAAGCCCATGTGGTACTATGCTGCTGATATGTGGATACAGGCCCACGGTCTACTGCCAGCGACATTCGCATCGAATGCCGTGGTGGTATACACGCCGGTCTATAAGCGCAGATCTGCCATCTCATCCATTACCAAGCTGAGTACTGTAATACATACATTGTACATGCGCATGGCCCAATTGCAGCCTTCAGAGCTTTAATTAAGCCACACGAGAGACATATGAATAACACGAATATATGACACATTTAAAGTTCGACCAACAATACAAAATTTCCATGACAGTACTCACTGCCCGGCACCTTAGAGCTTGATTGGCGTTTGCCATTGAACACCAGAATTGACAGGTCCACCACTGGTGCCCTGTGCTTTTCACAGATGAGAGCAGGTTCACCCTGAGCACATGTGACAGACGTGAAAGGGTCTGGAGAAGCCATGGAGAATATTATGCTGCCTGGAACATCGTTCAGCATTACTGTCTTGGTGGTGGGTCAGTGATGGACTGGGGAGGCATATACATGGAGGGATACACAGACCTCTACAGGCTAGACAATGGCATCCTGACTGCCATTAGGTATGTATCAGGATGCAATCCTTGGACCCAGTTTCAGACCCTACACTGGTGCAGTGGGTCCTGGGTTCCTCCTGGTGCACGAGAATGCCCGGCCTCATGTGGTGAGAGTATGCAGGCAGGTTCGGGAGGATGAAGGAATTGATACCATTGAATGCACCCCATGCTCGCCTGACCTAAATCGTATAGAACAGTTTTGGTCCATCCGCTGTCGCTAGGTTGCACCTGTCCAGGAGCTCAGTGATGTCCTGGTCCAGATCTGGGAGGAAATACCTCAGGACACCATCTGTCGTCTCAGGAGCATGCCCGATGTTGTCAGGCATGCATGCAAGCACATGGTGGCCATACAAACTACCATTTTGAGTTGGTGCAATGAAATTTCAGCAAAATGCACTAGCCTGCTGCATAATTTTTTCACTTTGATTTTTGGGGTGTCTTTGAATTCAGTCCTCTGTAGGTTGATATTTTTCATTTTCATTAAACGATGGGGCATCCATACGTTTCTAACACATTACCCAGTCCATATCAGTATAGATATCCAGCATGATATTTTTCCCCATTGAGATCTGATTTGTTTTCAAAGTTTTCCTTTATTTTTTTGGAGCAATGTATAATCTAACTGGAAGATTGTTGTTGAAATCAATGGCCTGGTGGCAGGGGCATTTCATTGCACCAACATTAATTTAAACACTGCTAAAGAGACCAGGTGTGGAACTGCAGTGTGGCCATTCAGCAGAAGTACATCTGGTATATGGCATACATATCTGCAAGTAGGTCCAGCAAGTTTAAATATGACTAAAAACTCTAGAAGAGAGGGTGAAAATAGACCCCCCCAATCCCCCCCTTCCCCCCCCAGAGATTGCTCACTATTCCAGAGACATCCAGATTCCCTCCAGCCCCCTGGACCTTCAAGCCGCCTCAGCTTTCTTGGCCTCTCAGATCCATGTTGCCCAAAATTTCACAGTCCTTGGGCAAGGAATCCCTCATTAGGGATACAGTCTCCAGCAGGACCACCCAGCTCTCCTGACACGGCTTTATCTGCAATGGCAGCCCTGAGCTATTCTCAGACTTGGTATATAATAACCCTACACACCTGTGTACTGACACAGCCTGCAGGCGTCCAGCAAAACCTAGACATAGGATTTAAGGCTCCATCCCTCCTAGGACACATTGGAACCTTCATGCTCCTGACCCCGATCCAGAACTACCAAATCTGGAGAAAAAGTAGAACACAGTTTTCTCCACAGAATAAACATAGCTGAGCTTCTCAAATTGCAACTTGAACCCTGTATCATTTTTATATCCATTTCCTAATCTCATACTGTCACAGCTTACAGCCTTCTTTGTGGCACCGGTACCAGTGTCACATATTTTGATTGGTCAATCAGGAATTGGGTCAAAGCTACTCTGCCCCCCCCCCCAATCATCCTTTAATTTAAAAATTTAATATTCCAATTTTTTTAGTCTGGTCACAGGGTCTCATTTCCTGGCTGGAGGACATCCAGCATCATCTAAATCTTTACACCCAAGGCTTACTGTCCATGGCCAATGCATTCTGCTTAGAAATTCCCAATCCTCCAGACTCCAGACTGAGATCCACCCATCGAGGCATTTGGATATTTGCATGACTCCTTCTAGAGCCAACCCACTGCTTTCATCAGGGCTGTGGGCTCTTGAGAGGAGTACTGAGACAGGGTGCTGTGATGTTTTCAGGAATCTATGTACAGTAGCCTGCTGCTGGCTCCTCGCACCGCTTATGCTCTGCCTGCTTTGCATAGAGAAGCACAGAGGCTCAGTGGTGACATCAGTGGGTTCAAAATAAAGTATGTAATGTAAATGGGAATTTTTTTTTAAGATGATTTGCAAAATATACTAAGATTGAATTTCAGTTTTAAGAAGCAGAAGTTTCCATAGTGACAAAGCAATTGTAAGCTTTGGAGATCTTTTTTGTATAAAGCTGATAAAATACAAGTGGAGATTATACTGAACAATATTATGCAAACAGAATCGTGTTTGTCAATGCAATGGCTGTCTGTTTAATAAAGAGTATGCTTTATGACATTTTTGTAAATCTAAGTTGCCTGCAGATGGTTAAGATAGCCTGATAAAGTACTTTGTTATGTGATCCCCAGCTCATCATTTTGCTTTGTGCTAAAATTAATTCTAGATTCCAGGTCATTTTCCGCCAGATGTAATATTGCCACTTCTTTTCCTTAGGGTTTGTTTACACTTGTGGTTGGAGAGTATCAAAAACATGCAGCTGAGCTGCGTTTTTACCACCCCTCAACCACACGCCCTTACGGTGCACAGGCAGCAGCCAAAGGTGTACACATGTCAAGCAAAGCATTATTGCTGCGTCAGGAATAAGACCTCCTGTCATGCTTGGTGGGCACTGCCGCTCGCCTAACACAACCCATTGAGGTGAATGGGGGCACACTGCAACTACCCCACAACCACATGCAATGTACAGTGCTGCAATTAGGGCTTTAAAACAGGCATTGAGGAGGCAGCATTGTCACACAAACTATTTAAAGTAAAAGATCAGCTTTAAAGCAGAACCAAATCCATTGTTTTAAAGGTTTCCCAAAACAGTTACATCCAAGGCATGCTGTGTATGATAACTGTCACATTTGCTTCTGCTCTCATCCAAATTATCAGGTGTCATAACTGGTCATGTGCAGCACCATGGCAACTGCATATCAAAGGCCAAGATGGCAGCCAGTGTTGCCAACCTCGCTGTACAAATTCGGCAATGTTGAATCTGACTGAACTCCCGCAGAAATGCAGAGTGACATCATCCCTGCCCAGCCAATGAAAGCGAACGGCGATCAAGACCCAGAAGCTAGCCACCTGAGGATGCCAGCGGTTGGGTGGAGAGCTTGGGGATGCCGCATCACTGGATCCAAGGTGTGTATAGTTCCGCTTTAAGTACTCCTGTGTAAACAAAACCAAAACTCCTCCAAAGTCCAATCCCTTGCAACAAAACACAAAAGAGGTAGATCCTACTTCATTTGAATCTCTTTGCACAAGGACCTTACCCAATAGACATCTGGTCTGGACATTTATGACATGCTGTTTGAGGATCACTCCCCACAGACCGATCCGACTTGTACAATATGGGAAAAAGATCTGGGTTGCCATTTGGAGGATGAGGAGAGGGAACAGATCAACCTTTTAGCCCATAAAGGTACACTTAAAGGAGAAGTATGACCACTTTTGGCTATACTTCTATGGGGATCACAAAGCCAGTCTGGGCTCTGAAAAGATCCTGACCATATGGTCAGGATCCACCCAGAAGCCTGGGCCGGCACCTGGCTCAGCCTCTCAGTGACCCACAGTGACCCACTGAGAGCCTGAGCCATCCTCCACAGCCCAGAGCTCCACTGAGCACTGGAGGGGCAGAACAGAGAGACGGTGGTTGACAGTCACCAAGCTCTCTGCTCACGGAACACTGGGAACTGAGCGAACAGCGGTCTTTGATTGCTCAGTTCTCAGTCTTAGAAGAAGAGTGGACAGATGCAGCATCGGATCAGAATATGTCCATATGTAAGAGAATGCATATAAAATTCATTCTCGTTGGTATCACGTTCCTGCACTAGATCGAATTTTCTCAATATCTTCTGATCAGTGTTGGTGGTTTGAGGAGGCAGAAGGTATCTTCCTTCATATTTAGTGGAGTTACCCTCTCTGGTCCTCTGCTCATGAGATAGTCTTCCAAGTCACAAGTGGTGATGTCAAATTCTCACCTGCCCAATACCTGCTGTATCACACCAAACTTTCAGTTTGACAGCCTGGTTGTCTGTCCCGCTGCTTTGGAAGGGCCCGGGCCCACTAGAGGTGCATGAATGGCTCATACCCCTTGAACAGACTCTAGGGGGTGGAGGAACTAGTTTATGTCACTCAAAATACAATCTCTGCCTTTTCTAAAACCTGGACCTGTTGGCACCATTATAAAATGACAAACGATTACAAAAATCAAATGCATTCGATCTGAATTCTCCGAGGGGGATCAGGCCAGTTCAGTCAGTGTATTAGCTGTGCTGACCATGGTGGCCGGTGCTCCTGGGCATCCAGTGCCTGGGCTGTGTAACCTCAATTACCTCTGTGGTATGCAAATATTACATGAGAGTGGGGGCCGGTAGAAAGAGAATCTGTCTTGATCCCCATCTGTACCTTCCCTGTCCCATTCATGTCCTGTTTCCTTTTTTTGTGTGCCCCTCTCTTAGCTTCAGCTGGCCAATATGGACTGCCTGGACTTTTTTGTGGAAACCCTGGGTATATAATTAGTGGTTGGTATATGTTACTGTATAGAGAGGCTCCTTAAAAAACTCTGATTAGTCAGGACACATGCTCACCACCAGAGCCTCCAGAATCTCTATCTACCTGGTGTATACACACTGCTGTTATTTTATTTGTTCTTTTTTTTTTTGCTCTGTCTACATGAACTTACTACAGATCAGCTTGAGAGTATTGTATCTCTTTTATGCTATCTTGTGAGAATTGTATTTACCTACCAATAAATCTATATATTATTTACTGTATCTAATGCAGTGGTTCTTAACCTGGGTTCAATCGAACCCCAGGGGTTCGGTGAGTCAGTCTCGCGGGTTCGGCGGAGGTGAAGACCCACACCCGACTCATATGATTCGTGATGACATGCCCCGCTTGTCCATCATTGGCTGCAGGTGGTCACGCAACATCGCTTAGCCCAGTGGTCGGCAAGCCGCGGCTCGCGAGCCACATGCGGCTCTTTACACGCTTTAATGCGGCTCTTGTGTGCCGGGCGCCCGCTCCCCTCCCTCCTCTCGGGCGGCAGGGACTCTGCAGCGTGATCCAAAAAAAAAACAGGCAGGGCAGCGCGCTCAAATGCAATGATTGGCCAGTCTCGCTGCCACTCACATCCTGATAGCCAGTGATTGGCTGTCAGGATGTGTGTAGGCGGGGCAGCGTGACGAACGTGAGAGGAGCTAGGCTCCTCTCACAGTCCGCCCTGAAGACCGGAACGGCGCGGGAATACGGCAAGAGGAACGTGCGGAGCAAAGGTAAGTGAATTGACACAGGGGGGACTTGGCTTACTACTTGCTACTTACTTACTACTACTATATAAGGGATGAATTAATATGGGGGATGAATTACTATATGGGGGATGAATTACTAGGGGGATGAATTACTATATGGGGGATGAATTACTATATGGGGGATGAATTACTAGGGGGATGAATTACTATATGGGGGATGAATTACTATATGGGGGATGTATTACTATGGGGGATGAATTAGTATGGGGGATGAATTACTATATGGGGGATGAATTACTATAGGGGGGATGAATTACTATGGGGGATGAATTACTATATGGGGGATGAATTACTATATGGGGGATGAATTACTATGGGGGATGAATTACTATATGGGGGATGAATTACTATATGGGGGATGTATTACTATGGGGGATGAATTACTATATGGGGGATGAATTACTATGGGGGATGAATTACTATATGGGGGATGAATTACTATATGGGGAATGAATTACTATGGGGGATGAATTACTATATGGGGGATGAATTACTATATGGGGGATGAATTACTATGGGGGATGAATTACTATAGGGGGGATGAATTACTATGGGGGATGAATTACTATATGGGGGATGAATTACTATATGGGGGATGTATTACTATGAGGGATGAATTACTATGGGGGATGAATTACTATATGGGGGATGAATTACTATGGGGGATGAATTACTATATGGGAGATGAATTACTATGGGGGATGAATTACTATATGGGGGATGAATTACTATGGGGGATGAATTAGTATGGGGGATGAATTACTATATGGGGGATAAATTACTATAGGGGGGATGAATTACTATGGGGGATGAATTACTATATGGGGGATGAATTACTATGGGGGATGAATTACTATATGGGGGATGAATTACTATGGGGGATGAATTACTATATGGGGGATGAATTACTATAGGGGGGATGAATTACTATGGGGGATGAATTACTATATGTATATTTTCAATTGTCATACCTTTTCACACTTATATCTTAAATAATTGGGAATGTCTAGTTCTAATTTATATATATATATATATATATATATATATGAGTTTTGAAATATATACTGTATACCATATATTAATTTGTAGACTCTATATTTGTTCTTTGTTCTTAATGGTTTTGTTCATTTTGTGCACCTATGTATAAATATATACCTATGTTTTGAATTTTAAAAATCATATTTTATTTTTCCAATTAAGAAGGGTTCGGTGAATGCGCATATGAAACTGGTGGGGTTCAGTACCTCCAAAAAGGTTAAGAACCACTGATCTAATGTGTTGCGCCTCACAGGGCAAAATTGTATGTTTGTAATTTTGTTTTCTCCCTGTCACCACTACTGTTAAAAGCCAAAATTACCTCTCAGTCACAATCAAATTGCTTTTATGCCCTCCCAGTCACCACCATAATGCCTGTATCTCCTCCAAGACTTTATCATAGTACCTGTATGTTCCCCCATCTACCATCATAATGCAAGTATGTCACAATCATATTTCCAATATCTCTTCCAGGTCACCACTGATTTGACTGTATTTCCTGCCAGTCACCATCATATTACTTGTACCTAGAGGAAATGTTGTGGATGCACCCGTGCATAGTTTGGGCTCTTAGGAATTGGGGGGGCACTCACATGATCTTTCCTTTGACCAGGCTCTCTTGACTTCCATAACTCCTTAGCTACACACTGCCCAAGGAATTGAGCTACTTCTAGGAGACATTGCAGCCATTCTGAATACTTTTTGTCAGTAGAAAAACAAATGGAGAGATACTTAGGATCTACATTGGATGGCTTGCTTTTTCTATAGTTTACTATCCAGAAATTACAAACAATAACAGGTAGAACTAGAGCAGCCGCAGATAGTTACATAGGTGCTCATTTCCTAAAACGCTAATCTCCTTCAGTGTTGTTAGTGACCCCTGATATCTACTAATGCATTTTCCATTTTTCTTTTTTCAGTTTACCTTTACTGTATTTACTTAGCCACAGAGTACCAGCAAGTGCTTATCTGCTTTTGTGTATTTCAATTCTCCCAGTGTTTTCTTCCAGCTCTATTTCTCATTAAAAGTTCACATATGTCACTTGTGACATGATAATGTATTTACTCCATTCCTCTATTACTAAGCAGTGATGTCATTCCTGTACCCATAGCAGGATCATGGGGACCAACCAAATACTTATTTAACAGACTGGAGAACTAGAACGTAATAAGAAGGGGCTTTGGGAATAGAAAATATCAACAGTATTTATATTCTGTGCAGATTTCAAATGTCCTCAACAGTTGTGTGTGTGTGTGTGTGTGTGTGGGGGGATGCCCTTTTCCGTTGACCAACAATGTAAGGAGTATTTTTCCCACTGACCACTAAAGTAAGTAGGCTTTTTTCTTACTAAATATCAACATTTGGGGCAGGATTCCAATTGACCACCATTATTAGGAGCATTCTCTCCTTCCCACTGACCACTAATGTAAGGGGCCTTTCTCTCACAGACCACCAAAGTATGGGGCAGGTTTTTCAATGACCACTAAGGTAAGGGGCATTCGTCCTACTAACCACTAATTTAGAATGGCTTGTTTATCATATAATTTCATATTAAAATCAACAGAGCACTTTCCCATATGACATTGCCTAGGCATCCTTGGTTCTTCTAGCCCACAGCAGCCTGTCTGGACTTTGACATTGTTAGGTGCCTATCCTGTCCACTCCTGCCACTTATTACTGGATTACATTGATGGTGTCATCGATCATGGAGCTGGATTTGGGAACAGGAACAGTTACCCAGAGATAGCTTTTATAATCACTGGTCTTGTGTTGACAACTTTATAAACTGCTGACCAAATAGATTTTACATGAAAGAAAGACAAAACTACCTGAGTTTGTCTTCACTTAATAAAAAGGCTTTATGGGTGTATGCTGTGTCTTGGAACTAGTTCACCACACCAACCAGAATCAGCCTTTCAGAGATGACTTGTGATGTGATTGCCCTCTGTGGTTGAGTAACAGCTCATTCACACCAAAATGTGTGCAGGCTGCTTTCCATTTTGTGTAAGGGGGTGCTATGTGTTGCTACAACAGAATACACTCATCCTCTTTTTAATGTTATTGAAGTATCACATATTGACAGCTGAAATGTGGCGAGCTGTGTAAAAATGTAGCACATCTGCATGTCTGTATTTTTACTCAGCTCATCTCAACACACATCATTGCAGTTTTCTGGTGGGAACAGGGCCCTTGTGTTGAGCCTGCATTGGACTATAGACATCAATGGAGATAGCGTGAACAATCCCTAATTCCAGTTCTTGGTCCTGACACTGTAACATCAGCATCTAAGTGTCAAGAACAAGAGTGCAGTACCATGTTTTCTTGTGTTGTACTGCCGCTCAGTGGTAAATGCAAGCAATACATATAGTTCAAAGCAAACCTTTTACTGCTAACAGCAGTAACTAGAAGGTATTGAATTATTTATAAAGTGGCCGGTGGAATCTGGTAATTTTATTCTTTATTTAAGGCATCAAACATAACAGATGTACAAGCAGAGATGTACAGTATACAAATGTTCTCATGAATGAATCACATCGCAGTACTTGTAAGTGTAAGAGGATGGGTAATCGACCAATTGATCATACAGAGAGTAACTGTAATTTGATGGAGGATCATGATGGAGGCTCTCTTGGATTATAGTTGGGGACAACACTTCACAAGGGAACTCGATAAGGCAGTGGATTCCTTATATATTTGCAAACATTTGTAACTGAAATCTCTGTTTTAAATGCAAAATGTTGAAAAAGTAAACGTAGACAATTGGTGGGCTGTAGTGTATCTGTTGACCTGAAGGAGGCACTGTGCTGTTTCTTCATGCTGGAAGGAGACCATTGAGTACTAATTTGTTCTTTAATATGAGTTTCAGGTGGCCATCATAGGGGTTATGGTATATGTTATTGGATGCCAAAATCCTGTGAGATTTGGGCAAACGTCTTGACACAGACGTCCTTAAATGGGAGATTTGGTGCACCCACACTGTGAGAGTAGGTTAGGGACTGAGCCTCAATGGTTAGAAAGAGAGTAGGAGCAGTGATATGATAGAGAGGTACCTGACAAGGAGGGTATTTCTTCTGCCATCTTCCTGGAACAGTCTCCCATCGGCAGACAGATACAGTATCTGCAAGGACTTTGGGGATTGCAGTGTGACTCAGTAATACTAAAGCCCCTCCAAGAGAAGCACTCCTCTTGCACTTTATGATCTAAAGTGCCTTGGAAAGTGTCTTGTTGTTAAACAATACCCTCCTCTGCATGAAGAAGCATATGACCTGGAACATACTGTATGTAGTGCCATTGCTGTAAACTGTTTTACCTCTGTCATCATTCAATTTCCACATTATAAAGAATGTTTAACCATTGCCCCTCTTGTTTCTATTCAGCCCTTATGGATTAGCGCAATTTTACCAAATTCTCTATGGACCTAATTATTTGGCAGAAACTTTGTCTTTACTTAACCACTTGCCTACTGGGCACCTATACCCCCTTCTTTACCAGGCCAATTTTCAGCTTTCAGTGCTGTCGCACTTTGATTGACAATTGCACGGTCATGCAAGATTGTACCCATATGAAATTTGTATCATTTTTTTCTCACAAATAGAGCTTTCTTTTGGTGGTATTTAATCGTCGCTGGACACTTTACTTTTTGCGCTATAAACAAAAAAACTGCAAAAAATTTGAAAAAATTTTTTTCTTTGTTTCGATTATAACATTTTTCAAACAGGTAATTTTTCTTCTTCACTGATGTGCGTTGATGAGGCAGCACTAATGGCCACTGAAAGATGGCACTGATGGGCACTGATAGGCAGCACTGATGGGCACTGATAGGCAGCACTGAAGGGCACTGATAAGCAGCACTAATGAGGTGGCACGGATAGGCGGCACTAATAGGCAGCACTAATGAGGTGTCACAGATAGGCAGCACTGATAATGGGTACTGATAGACAGCACTGATAGGTGGCACTGACTGGCATCACTGCTGGGCACTGACTGGCGGCACTGCTAGGCATTGACTGGCGCAACTGCTGGGCACTGACTGGCACAACCACTGGGCACTGACTGGTGGCAATGACTGGTAGCACTGCATTGATGGGCACTGGTGGGTGGCACTGGTGGGCACTGGTGGGTGGGCACAGGTGGGTGGCACTGCTGGGCACAGGTAGGTGGCACTTCTGGGCACAGGTAGGTTGCACTGCTGGGCACAGGTGGGTGCACTGCTGGGCACAGGTGAGCGGAACTGGTGTGTGGCACTGCTGGGCACCGATTATCAGGGCACTGATCATCAGTGCCCTGATGATCGCTGCCAATCTCTGGTCTGACAACTGCCGGTTCTCGACAGTGCTTTCCTCGCGCTCTGACAACGCGAGGAAAGTGCAGCTGATAACAGGCAATTGCATTTCCCAGTGATCAGCGTGTCATTGGACACGACTGATCACGTGGTAAAAGGCCGCCGTGATTGGCCTTTTGCCACATCACGTGATCAGCTGTGTACATAGGACACGCAGGAGAGCGCATTTTGGGAGGATGTCATATGACGCCCTCCCAGAACTGGCCGGCCGCAGTGTAGCCGTCATTCGGCTATCTGCGGTTGGCAAGTAGTTAAAGGAAGCATGGCCAGAGCTTTTTTGGTCTTACTTCTACTCTGGGTCACAGGAGTACACTTATCTGTGCTCTTCTTTGACACAAAATCAGCCAACAGTGGGCTTTAGCTGCTTCAGGCTCTGGAAGCATTCCAAAATTAATGTCGGGATCCACACAGATGCCTTATCAGAAGTTGGCTCAGCTTTTCAGTGTGCCACTGAGTGCCCGAGCCAGCATCTCCCCATGCCTCCCCAGTCCAGCACTCTAGTGAGCACTGGAAGAGAAGAGCAGAGAGCGGTGACTGATGGTCACCGCTCTCTGCTCAGAGCAAACTGAAAACTGAGCGATCAGTGGTCATGCGAATGCTCAGTTCTCCGGCTTAGAGCTGAAGGGGGACATCTGCAGAATCAATGTGATGGGAGGTGAGTATACATGGGTTTTTTGTTTTGCTTTTTTTTTACATTCTCACACTTCTCCTTTAAGATAACAAGTTAACACATATTTTTTCCCCTTATATTGGCTTGCAATTTTTTTTATTTTTGTATTCATCCTATCTGTTCCTCTCTCTGGGAGGGGAGGACACACTCAGCTCCTGACTGCTCACCAGCAATTGCCCCCACCAGGTGTGGGAGGCAGCATCGTGGCTGCTGGGGGCACTTTGGGTCACATGCTGGGGAGTGATGGGGGCCAAGTGTGTCCTCCTCCCCCGAAGAGAGGAACAGAAAGGGTGAGTGTGGGGACTACCCACCAAGTTCTACATGATTTTGGGCTTGTTCATTTTTTCAGTACATCCTCCAGTCCTTGACTACCTGAAAAAGGTAGATTAGTTTATACCGGTAAACTGGCTAGGGCAGTCCTTGGCCTCATCTATGATTGTACCCCAACTTCAACGAGAGGAAAGGTGGAGATCCCAGGATTATCGTGGATGGTGGATTCTCTGTTTAAAACAAGTGTTATATGACTTACCTGTAGTATAGGATGTTTGCATCCATAGGGTGGCCATTGACATTTAACAAACTTTACCCTTGGACTTGAATTAAAAGTGGCCAACAAAAATGTTTTAAATACTGTTGGAATAAGTATCTGAAATATTTCTTATCTTTTTACCCAGTGATCCCACCAGTAATATACTTCTTGTCTTGGGGAAAAAGAGGGGGGGGGGAGCTCAGCCAGGGAAGGAGAGGGGTTTTTACTTTCTTGATTTGGAGTACCTCACCACCCCTTCTCCTCATCTCCAATGAAGAGTTTTGTAGCTCAAAGAAGATAGCTGGGAAGGCTGATAACGTTGTTCCAAATTTAATTTCTGTGTACAGGAAGTTAGGACTGGATCTCTGACAAGAACAACAGGCATTTTCTGTACTTTCAGAAAATGTACTTAGTCTGGAAAAAGAAAGCTAATGCATCCACCAGCCTGGAGGACTGGTAAGCTGCAATATATTACAATTTTGTTGTTGGGTTTAGATATGCTGCATACTCATGATTCCTAAAATACCTTGAATTTAAAGTTGAATTTCAATCAATTTAATACATATTTAATACAATATTCATAAACGTGCACATATACAGTACTTTAAAAAATATTGCTTATTACTATTGTTTTCAATGGTAGTTTTTATGTTTGTTGGACAGTATTGTACTTTTGATATTTGCCTGAAGTTGAAATTTAACTTCCTATCTAGAACTACAACTACTCTTCTAGTATATTCACTAGTTTCACATTCAGAACTAACCCCGCCATTCTGAAATAATCCTTAACAATCAGCAAATCTTCAAAATTAGTTAATAGGAGTCCAAGGGAGTTTTTGTGTGTGGGGTTTCTTGTTGTACTCATTGCTAGATACCTTAGAGCTGGAGGAAAAAACAGCAACATACTTTATCAAAATCATTTGTTAAGTTTTTGCCCCAAAAAATGCAATAAATACATCTGAATACAATAATAAGGATACACGCATGATATTAGCATATTGTATTTAATTATTGTTCCCTGGACATTATGGTTTACAGGAAATTTTAAACAGCCTCTCCTTGAGTCTCTTCATTTAAGGGCCAGATTATAGTGAATGTCCGAAGAATGTAGAATTTGCTCTGTTTTCTTAAATAACTTAAAACTTCTTGAAAAGGCACGCATGACCTAGTTTACAAAATTGTAAAATGGAGCATCTCTTACCTGTAACCAGATGTTTCATTAAACTTTTACATTTTAGTAAATCCGGTCCACTTATGTGCTAGGTATGCTAACCAGATGTTCAATACGCTAGAGTGCTACACATGATGATGTATGATTAAAGGATTTTAGACAAAAAAGGATTATGTTCTGATAATGCAGTAGCGAACAGTAGCAAAATACAGCAGAAAATACTTTTTTTATATTGAAGGAAAAAGGCAATTTGAGAAAAACAGTTGAATAAGCAAACAAATTCAAACTTTGCTCCATAAATAGCACCCAAAAATGTAAAGCTAAAGGGTAATCTGCTCATATTTTGCCTTCCCTGGTTCCACCCCCATCCATTCCCCACCACAACAACCACCAACATGCTAATAAATTTTAAATAAAACCCTTCCATTTTCTTTACAGATATATATAAGATGACATCATCATTAGGTTCTCAATGCAGGCATGTCATAGCTGGTGGGAGAGTCCAGCAGGATGCTGTACATAGCTTCCCAAAATCATAAAATCATCACTGTGCCTGCCTCAGTACTACTCCCAAGAGCTCTCAGCCCTGATGCAAGCAGTGGGCTTGTCAGGGCTCCAGTGTATGACCAGAGGTATGTGAACTGACGCAGGGAAACGCAGGCTTCAGATATGTTATAAACAATATAATTTATTAACACTAACAATACAAACATAAACGCAGTGCAATACTAAAACATAACACAGTGCAAACGAACCAAACCACCCACAGATAACAATACATACAATGCAAGCGTCGTCAGGCAGGCCGGGTCAATAACAATCGGGCAGGTAGGAACAGGAGGAGCAGGCAGAGAGTAGTCAGGTCACGAGCCGGGTACAGCAACTAACGGGCAGGTAGGTAGAGGGGGTCAGGCAGAGAATGGTCGGGGTCACAAGCCAGGGATCAAACAGGAGAAGTCAGCAGAGGTCCGGATCAGGCAGGGTCGGCAATGAATCAGTCAGTCAGACAGGAACAGGGATGCAGGTAACAAGATACAGGGGCCCATAGAAAAACACACACCAAGGCACAGACTGCAGGTCTGGCCATCCCTTAAATACACCTGTAATCAGCCTCAGGTGTCTTGGCTGACTGCAGGGTTGAGTCTCTGATTGCTGAAAGCACCCGCTGGCCAGCCCTGGTACTGCAGCCCACAAGGCAGGTGAGTCCCACCATTATTGGCAAGTCCATTCCTGACAGGGCTGTTCCTTGGTAGCAGCTATAAAAATATTGAAATGCTTTGATAGGTAAATGTCAGTTTAAGGGAATGAGCCTTAGACCCGTTGCATTTCTAGGCAGGCTGCCCTGGCTAACACCCCCATGTGATGCAGAGCCTATAAGACTGAAAGAACTGAAATTTATTTAATGAAAGGGCTGAAAGGGCCTGTGTTGATGGGCTTTGGGCTCTGTCCATTGTCTGACATCAGTTTGAGATGCTTCTTAGATCAATTAGAATTGACCTTCTTCTGACCAGCCTTTGACCTACTTGAAAAGAACAAAAGCCTGTTGATACAGGCCTTAACGCTTGGTTCACATCTGTATGGGTGATGCCACTGCAAGACCCACACAAATACCTGCAGCCGCACCACCCACAAAAGGAATGCGGGACCTGCAGGCGGGTGCCATTAATTCTAATGGCACTCCGCCTGCACTGGAAATCACAACCGTACTGGGAACCTTGGGATTTCCCAAATAGTGCAGGGACTTCTTACCTACGTGACTAAAGATGAGCGAATCGAACTTGGCGAAGTGGAATTCGTTTTGAATATTAGGAAAAATTCGATTCACACCGAATCCGAATATTAGCAAACTTCGGATGCGCGAATCGAATTTTTCCCGATCGGCCGATTTTCATCCCTTCTACAGCCGGCAAAAAGTGTCCCTGCAGAGAGCTCCGCTATTTCTGACAGTTCTCTGACAGTTCCTTCACATTTACAGCAGTTGAAACATTGTATCTATTTGTTTCCATTTAGGATACAGATGTTTTTATTCGGAAACAAATAGATACAATGTTTCAACCGCTGTAAATGTGAAGGAACTGTCAGAGAACTGTCAGAAATAGCGGAGCTCTCTGCAGATACACTTTTTGCTGTACTGGAATTCTTCTTCTTTTCATTCTTCTTCTTCTTCTTTTCATTCTTCTTCTTCTTTTCATTCTTCTTCTTCTTCTTTTCATTCTTCTTCTTCTTTTCATTCTTCTTCTTTTCATTCTTCTTTTCATTCTTCTTCTTCTTCTTTTCATTCTTCTTTTCATTCTTCTTTTCATTCTTCTTTTCATTCTTCTCATTCTTCTTTTCATTCTTCTTTTCATTCTTCTTCTTCTTTTCATTCTTCTTCTTCTTCTTTTCATTCTTCTTTTCATTCTTCTTCTTCTTCTTTTCATTCTTCTTCTTCTTCTTTTCATTCTTCTTTTCATTCTTCTTCTTCTTCTTTTCATTCTTCTTCTCATTCTTCTTTTCATTCTTCTTCTTCTTCTTTTCATTCTTCTTCTTCTTCTTTTCATTCTTCTTTTCATTCTTCTTCTTCTTCTTCTTTTCATTCTTCTTCTTCTTCTTTTCATTCTTCTTTTCATTCTTCTTCTTCTTCTTTTCATTCTTCTTCTTCTTCTTTTCATTCTTCTTCTTCTTCTTCTTCTACTTTTCATTCTTCTTCTTCTTCTTTTCATTCTTCTTCTTCTTTTCATTCTTCTTCTTCTTCTTCTTTTCATTCTTCTTTTCATTCTTCTTCTTCTTCTTTTCATTCTTCTTCTTCTTCTTTTCATTCTTCTTTTCATTTCCTCTTCTTCTTCTTTTCATTCTTCTTAATCTTTTTTTCATTCTTCTTTTCATTCTTCTTCTTCTTCTTTTCATTCTTCTTCTTCTTTTCATTCTTCTTTTCATTCTTCTCATTCTTCTTTTCATTCTTCTTTTCATTCTTCTTCTCATTCTTCTTTTCATTCTTCTTCTTCTTCTTTTCATTCTTCTTCTTCTTCTTTTCATTCTTCTTTTCATTCTTCTTCTTCTTCTTTTCATTCTTCTTCTTCTTTTCATTCTTATTTTCATTCTTCTTCTTCTTCTTTTCATTCTTCTTTTCATTCTTCTTCTTCTTCTTTTCATTCTTCTTTTCATTCTTCTTCTTCTTCTTTTCATTCTTCTTCTTCTTCTTTTCATTCTTCTTTTCATTCTTCTTCTTCTTCTTTTCATTCTTCTTCTTCTTTTCATTCTTCTTTTCATTCTTCTTCTTCTCATTCTTCTTCTTCTTCTTTTCATTCTTCTTTTCATTCTTCTTCTTCTTCTTTTCATTCTTCTTCTCATTCTTCTTTTCATTCTTCTTCTTCTTCTTTTCATTCTTCTTCTCTTCTTTTCATTCTTCTTCTCATTCTTCTTTTCATTCTTCTTCTTCTTCTTTTCATTCTTCTTCTTCTTCTTCTTTTCATTCTTCTTTTCATTCTTCTTCTTCTTCTTTTCATTCTACTTCTTCTTCTTTTCATTCTTCTTTTCATTCTTCTTCTTCTTCTTTTCATTCTGCTTCTTCTTCTTTTCATTCTTCTTTTCATTCTTCTTCTTCTTCTTTTCATTCTTCTTCTTCTTCTTTTCATTCTTCTTTTCATTTCCTCTTCTTCTTCTTTTCATTCTTCTTATTCTTTTTTTCATTCTTCTTCTTCTTCTTTTCATTCTTCTTCCTCTTCTTTTCATTCTTCTTTTCATTCTTCTCATTCTTCTTTTCATTCTTCTTTTCATTCTTCTTCTCATTCTTCTTTTCATTCTTCTTCTTCTTCTTTTCATTCTTCTTTTCATTCTTCTTCTTTTCATTCTTCTTCTTCTTCTTTTCATTCTTCTTTTCATTCTTCTTCTTTTCATTCTTCTTCTCATTCTTCTTTTCATTCTTCTTCTTCTTCTTCTTTTCATTCTTCTTTTCATTCTTCTTCTTTTCATTCTTCTTCTTCTTCTTTTCATTCTTCTTTTCATTCTTCTTCTTCTTCTTTTCATTCTTCTTCTTCTTCTTTTCATTCTTCTTTTCATTCTTCTTCTTTTCATTCTTCTTTTCATTCTTCTTCTTCTTCTTTTCATTCTTCTTCTCATTCTTCTTTTCATTCTTCTTCTTCTTCTTTTCATTCTTCTTCTTCTTCTTTTCATTCTTCTTCTTCTTCTTCTTCTTTTCATTCCTCTTCTTTTCATTCTTCCTCTTCTTCTTTTCATTCTTCTTTTCATTCTTCTTCTTCTTCTTTTCATTCTTCTTCTTCTTCTTCTTTTCATTCTTCTTTTCATTCTTCTTCTTCTTTTCATTCTTCTTCTTCTTCTTTTCATTCTTCTTCTTCTTTTCATTCTTCTTCTTCTTCTTTTCATTCTTCTTTTCATTCTTCTTCTTTTCATTCTTCTTCTTCTTCTTTTCATTCTTCTTCTCATTCTTCTTTTCATTCTTCTTCTTCTTCTATTCATTCTTCTTCTTCTTCTTTTCATTCTTCTTCTTCTTCTTCTTTTCATTCTTCTTCTTTTCATTCTTCTTCTTCTTCTTTTCATTCTTCTTTTCATTCTTCTTCTTCTTCTTTTCATTCTTCTTCTTCTTTTCATTCTTCTTCTTTTCATTCTTCTTCTTCTTTTCATTCTTCTTTTCATTCTTCTTCTTCTTCTTTTCATTCTTCTTCTTCTTCTTTTCATTCTTCTTTTCATTCTTCTTCTTCTTCTTTTCACTCTTCTTCTCTTTCTTCTTTTCATTCTTCTTCTTCTTCTTTTCATTCTTCTTCTTCTTCTTTTCATTCTTCTTCTTTTCATTCTTCTTTTCATTCTTCTTCTTCTTCTTTTCATTCTTCTTCTTCTTCTTTTCATTCTTCTTCTTCTTCTTCGTCGTGCCCCGTGACTGCCCAAATGAGTGAAGTGTGCGGTGATTCTAAGATCGACGGCACTCATCTGCATGTCATACTGACTGACAGTATTATTTCTCTTCCCCAGCAGACTCCAAGGGCATTTAAATTAAAGGTACAGTGTTCTGCACTAATATAAAGGCTCTCTGAAGCCTAGAAACCCTTTAAATAAGTTAAATTCGCAGCGAATAAATTCGCATCGAATCGAATTTCTTCCGCAAATTCGGCGAATCAGCCGAATCGAATTTTTGAATAATTCGCTCATCTCTATACGTGACCCAGTTCAATGGAGTCCATTAAAATGAATGGGCTCTTGTGCCCGCGCAAATTACAGTCCACATGGCCTCACATATGTGAACCATGGCTTAAGCTGGGGAGTGAAAAGTTAGATGATTCTGAATGCCCTTCAACCAGCAAATGAGGTGGGCTGTATCTGACTTGCCGCAGCTTCTAATGCACACTGTAAGAAGCTCAAAGTCTGCAGTGAAATCAGAGTAAACAATTTCAGTACAGGAGAGGAGCCTGCACAACTGGGCAAGACTGAAGGTAAGACTTGAGTTAAACTTTAATAAGTTGCCCAAAGTGAGACAGTAACCACAGCAATGATTGTGTATGCACTAATTTGAGCATACTCTATAAAAGTTATACCTAGGAATGTAGTGCTGTGTTCTCCTATCTCTAGCCAGCAATCAAATTCCAGCTGCTGTAGAATGTTTGCAAAAATGAAATAACATTAAAAGCTTGAAGTTGTTCTAAAGGCTGAAGGTTTTTACCTTCATGCATTCTCTGCATGAAGGTAAAAAACCTTCAGGGTGCGGCTTCCCCCTCAGCCCTCCCTAATACTCACCTGAGCCCAATCCAGCAATGTGCATGCCAGCTGCGACTGTCCTGGGACTCTCTCTCCTCATTGGCTGAGGCACAGCAGCCTTTGGCTCCTGTTTCTGTCAATTACAGCCAATGAGGAGGGAGCAGGACTGAGCTACGCTCTGTTTGTCCCATAGACACACAGAGGTGGCTCGGGAGCGAGCACGCACAGCTTGCTCTGTGGGCACTCGGCAAGGGGGAGGGACCAGAAGCGATGGCAGGGGACCTGAAAAGAGGGAGTTTGGGGCTGCTCTGTGCAAACCATTGCACAGAGCAGGCAAGTATAATGTGTTTATTAATGATAATGTACGCCTAGGTTGATTTCCCCTGGAAGTAGACCAATGGTGCTCCAAAGCTCACAGTGCCTTCCTGGCACTTTAAACAGCAAGGGAGTCTAAGATGAATAGCCGGTAACTCGTTCTCCTGATAAAAGTACTTTTTTTTTTTTTTAAATCTTTTTATTGAACTGTTTAACATATTAAGGACATACACACAACAAAAAAAAAAACATAAACAAAGGTTCACATGTGTCCTAGGTGGAGAAGGTCAATCATACATCCAGAGAAATTAAAAACTGCAGCCAAAGATTCTCCAAAACGCTATCACCACCAACCAAGAAATAAATGTGTGGATATAACCAGATGTTTCATTAAACTTTTACATTTTAGTAAATCCAGTCCACTTATGTGCTAGGTATGCTAACCAGATGTTCAATACGCTAGAGTGCTACACATGACGATGTATGATTAAAGGATTTTAGACAAAAAAGGATTATGTTCTGATAATAATAAAGATTCTCCAAAACGCTCACGTCGCTATCACCACCAACCAAGAAAGAAAATGTGTAGATATAAAGTTTCCCATCCTAGTGTACATTATGACATGTATTATGTCCCCAAGATCAGAAGGAATACAAAAAAAATCATAAAATACAATATTACAATATTACTCAGGGCATTGTCATGTCAGAGGCAGTGGAGGGTTCGGACAGCCATTTGGACCATACTCTATCATATTTCTTAGGGCATCCCCTGTGCATGTAAGTATCCTTATATAGTGGTAAATTAACATTAATTATCTGCATTCATAGCATAATAGATGGAGGAGCAGGTTTTTTCCAATTAAGAGCTATGGTCTTTCTAGCATAGAACAACAGTAGGCTAATCAGAGTACATTCAGCTATAGTGGACAGGAGATCACTAATCAGACCTAACAAATACACCGACATGGTAGGTTATAGGGGGGCCGAGGTCAACTTATTGCACAATGATATTACCTCATTCCAAAAATCAGACAACGCAGAGCAATGCCAAAACACATGGACTAAATCTCCCGGGGAGCCCCCACAACGCCAACATTCAGGGGAGTGTGTGGAGCTCATTTTGTGGTATAATAGGCCCTAAGTACAATCTTGAACTGAATCAAACGGTCTCTTAAAGAGACCAGAGAGCAAAAAGGCAAGTCCCAAATATAATACCAGTCATCATCATATAATTACGGAACATCCCGTGACCATCTCTCCCGCAGGCTTTGCAAAGCAGGTAGGGAAACCCTTAACAGGTGTGAATACAGATGCAAAGTAGGCTTCACCGAGCAATCAGATAACAAAAGCTCTTCCCGGGCCAATTGAGTGAGTTGGAGGGTAGAAGGAGGGAATTGAGCACAGAAGGCATGGAAAAGCTGTAAATATGAGAATAAATAGGATGCAGGAACATTATAAGTAAAGAGAGAGTAGACAAAGGGGAAAGGACAGAACCGGTCACAATTTGTGAAATTTTTTTGATTTGAAATTTAGTCCAGGCGTGTGGCTCAGGTAACAGGAAGAAATGGGGCAAGGTAGGATTAAGCCATAGTGGGGCATTCGGAGAAACAGCTAGCTTGGAATAGCATTCACAGATTGAACCCGCATGCCAGGCCCATAGGGTGGTGATCATGGAGGGTGTTAATGGATATGGGGGCAGAGGTCCTCTATCGATAAGGAACCTCAGAGCCTCCATCAAGCGCAAAACCGCAGCCTCCAGCACCGTGGAGGGATTCAAAGAATCGGGGGTCAGCCACTAGGCTGCCATCACCAATTGGGTAGCCAAGAAATATTTATAGCAGTCAGGAAAGGCCAGGCCACCCTGAGCCTGGGGCCGCATGAGGGTGGAAAGCTTCTACCTAGGACTATTGAGGCCCCAGATGAAGGAGGAAAATAGGTAATTCAGATGGTTAAAAAAGGATTTGGGAATCCATTGCGAAGAATGTCAAAATAAGTAAGTGAATTTCAGAAGGATTTTCATTTTGATCAGGTCAATGCACCCAAGGAGATATAGAGGTTGGGACTCCCACGCCTTCAGCTTCCATCTAAGATCTTGCACCATCGGAGCCAAATTTAAGGAAAGAAAATCTGAGGGTGACGAGAGATCACAACTCCTAGATACCGGAAACTCTCCACCCACTGTAATTTTGTAGGGGAAGGGCCCTGCCAGGGGCCGAGGGACAATGGGAAACAACAAGGATTAGGCCCTAATATCAGGGGAAGTACGGAGAGCCTCAGCAATGGGCTCCACCGCTGATAAAAGTGCTTTATTGATAAAGGATACAGTGTGCAAGTTACAGCAACGTATGCATTTCAGTAAAATTAAGGGTTTTTTTTTTACCGAAACGCATAAGCTGCTGTGACTTGCACACTGTATCCTTTATCAATAAAGTTCTTTTATCGGGAGAACGAGTTGCCAGCTCTTCCCGTTATACTTTCATGATGATGTATTTTTACTTTAAAAAAATAACAAGGCCACTTTAAGAAAAAATCCACATTTCTTTGAATGAATAGTTATTATATGTATCTAATTTTTAGAAGCTTCCTTTTAATGATAAAGTAACATAGAACAAAGTGTTGAGCTTGTAACTAGGGATGAGTTTGGTTTCAATTTTGGCCAAGCCTGGAAATCAGCTGTCAGTACCAAGCCAATGAGCTGCAGATGGGGGCTCCCCTGCACTACAACATGCACAAAGGGGCAGGAATGGTCTTGACATAATTGACCTAATATGGCCATATTAGGTCATTGTCATAGACCCAATATGGCCATGTGGCCATATTAGGTCAATGGTGACATGATCATCCCAAAACTTTTGTTTATAGGTAATAGTGAGGTGGGAAATGTCCTTGCTGCACCTGATTTGCCCAGGAATGACAGCTGGCTTTAGTTTGAACCCAAGCTCATCACTACTTGTAATAGGAAATGGAGTTTTTGTGCAGTGCAGACAATAATTATATACGTCAGTTTAATACCATAGAGCTGCTATGTATAAACACTGGAACCGATCAATAAATATCACACAGTGATGAGGGTCATTCTACATGTCCAGTGATGTGTTGCAGATATTCTCCTTTAGTTGCTGATCCAGCTGGAAACACTGCCTGGCAGAATTCACATATTTGAGAGCTGAGGCCCACATCTGAGATATTGTCATCGTGATGGCCAAGGTGACATTCTTCTGATAGACAATCCGGATGCCATGAGGACTAGAAAGAACAAAACAATGTACACCAATTTAGTAATTTAGTAGTGTAGGAACATGATAAATGCAGTTAAATACAAGGTTTCTACTGTTTTTACTTTGTCCAAACATATTTATAAGTGGCAGTAGATTAGAACCCTTATTCGATTTTTACTGTTTTTGGTGCTTCATCAGGGCAATTCTTTTCTCAATAAGGCACAATTCACATACAGGCATTTTAAATCACAGGCGAAATCACCGTGATTCTGCCCATGATGTGAAAACGTGCTGTTGAAATGTGAAATCACGCATCAGCGTGTTCAGGTGCCATTAATTTCAATGGCACCTGAAAACACAAGGCGTTTTTGTCGTGGGACAAACGGACCGTGATTGTGCAAACAAAATCATAGGACGTGAGTTGTGCAAAGAAGTTCCAGAACTTTTCTGCCTGTGATTTAAAACACCTGCATGTGAATGTAGCCTTAAAGCGGAGCCCAAGTCTCCTGTGAAAAAAATAAAAGTCAGCAGCTACAAAAACTGTAGCTGCTGAATTTTATAAAAACAGCCACTTACCTGTCCCATGATCCAGCGGTGTGCTCACCGGCCATCCTCTGTCCCCAGTGTGGACACCCAGCTGTGACAGCTTGTGGCTTCACAGCCAGGTGCCCACTGTGCATGCACGAGCAGCGCTGTACATTGTGAATGGTCTCGAAGTCTTCTGGGACCTGTCACATGTCCCAGAAGACTGCTGGGGAAGGTGGGGTGAACTTCCGATTCTGATCACCTAGGCGGTTGGAGCAAAAGTGGGAGCAGGTACCTGTCAAAATCAGATGCTAGTCCTGAACGGGGAGCGGGGGACGAGTCCTTAAAGTGGAACTTCCCCTTTTGGGTGGAGCTCCGCTGTAAGCTGGCCATGCATGGATCGAAATTCAGCCAGTTCAGCGGGACCAGCTAAATTGTGGTCATGGACATGCTGGTTGTATACAAGTTGATTTATCAATCGACTTGTGCACAGCCAGTCTTTTGGAAAAATTTATTTCGATCAAAACTACCGACTTTAGCCAGCAGTGCTGATCAGTGTATTCTGACGACTGCTGCTGGCTGAAGGAAAAAATAAGACTCATGTATGACCAGCCTTAATGTCCAACCCCATGACATTAATTTTACTAGAGAGAGAAGTAAGGGAAAATCTGAAGCAGTAAAATATGCTTACAGGGGCCTTAGCTTCCAGGTACTCTACTGAAAAGGCAGTTTTATTTCTGTTTTACTGTTGGAGAGTCGCCCACACTTCATGTCTAACGAAAATGTCGTCACCAGGACAGGAAGTAAAGGGAAATCTCAGTAACAGAGTTCTGGAACGAGTTAAAAACCCAACGGGGGATCAAATCCTTTTCCAATCCTTTGTAATAAAGACAACTTGAAATCTCAAACTACTACTCATTAACAATATACCTTCTCTTCTTTTAATGAGAGAGCAGCCAATATGCAATTCACTATCACAGCGGTCTAACATTCACAAATAATTTGTGTGACCACTTTACCAGCTCAATGTATGGGGGCCAAATTATTAACAATTTTTTTAAAGTATTTTAAAGTGTATCCAAACCCAGGAACAAAAAGTTGCAGTTTACCAGTCCTGATTAAGCGCCTTTGGTGTGAAATGTGTTAACATTTGTTCCTTCTCTGTGTGCTGTGACTTTGTGGATGTTTTAAAGCAGTGTTAAACCTATAATCAGACACTTAATATACTGCAGCTTACCAATTCTTAGATGTGATGACTGCATTAGTATTCTTTTTAGGATTTTTTTCTTCCATTTCATCTGGTGATCTGGCCATTAAGTCTGTTGTTTTTCAAAAGAACAAGCTCTGTTCCAGATGTATCAGTTTACAG